>NC_080112.1:21823182-22123182 GCF_950005125.1 Chionomys nivalis | reverse complement strand
TTCTGAACAGAACACCAATAGTGTAGGCACTAAGATCCACAATAAATGGGACCTCATGAAACTGAAATGCTTCTGTAAGACAAAGGATATAGTCAATAGTATAAGACAGCAGCCTATGGAATGTGAAACAATCTTCACCAACCCCACATCTCACAGAAGGCTGATATTCAGAATATATAAAGAAATCAAGAACTAGACATTAAAAAATAACTCAATTTAAAATGGTGTATAGATCTAAACAGAGAATTCTCAATGGAGGAATGTCAAATGGCCAAGAAACAAAGAATTTTCCAACATCTTTAGCTATCAGGGATTTGAAAATTAATATATGTGAGATTCCATCTTATACCTGTTAGAATGGCTAAGATCAAAAACACTAATGAGAACCTACACTGAAGACGATATGGCAGAAGGGGAAAGCTCTTCCTCTGCTGGTGGGATTGTCATCTTTTACAGCCACTTTGGAAATCAATATGTTGTTTTCTCAGAAAACTGAGACTTGATCTACTTCAAGACTTCCTGGGCATATACCCAAAGGATGCCTAAACATACCACAATGACACTTGCTCAACTATGCGCATAGCAGCTTGTAGATGAATGCTTCTCTCCCACTCACCAGTGATGTGAGCCCACAGGTAAGAGACCACTGGATAGACTCATGGGAATTTGTACATTCCATATGGGAAACTCCACTTCAACAACGTAGGGAACACTTGTATTTTGGATAGCCACATCAATTAAGTAGAAATCTTGTAAAATCATGACATTTCTCCCTTCCATAATATTCCAACAGTGTATAAATCATTCTTGATACCTGACTTTTCCTGTATGAGCAACCTTTTTCCACACTGTGAAGCCCTGGTGTGAAAGTATTCACTCAGCCAATTTTTTTTTTTTTTTTTTTTTGGTTTTTTGAGACAGGGTTTCTCTGTGGTTTTGGAGCCTGTCCTGGAACTAGCTCTTGTAGACCAGGCTGGTCTCTATCTCACAGAGATCCGCCTGCCTCTGCCTCCCAAGTGCTGGGATTAAAGGTGTGCGCCATGGAATGGTCAAGTCTTTTTGTTTGTTCCCCCCATACCTATGCTTACTGACAGGATTCATTGACAAGAAAGGAGTCCTAAGCAGGAGTCAAGGAGCAGAGAGACAATTTGTCTGTTCTCTTTGATAAACTGGTCTGCATAGCCCTAAATTCTCTAGCATCAGACTCAGGAAGATGCAATCTACTGGCCTTGTGCTCCAAACTAATAACCTATTAATATTCTATATTTACTCCTCACCTTGGTTTCAATTAACATAAGATCATAGCCCCAGGAAATTAACTGTTTATGCCCTTACCCCTAGAAATAATGGAATAAGGCTTGAGTCACTAAGCCAGTCCCAGAGAAAAAATTCCCTTCTCACCTGGGTGCTGGTAGGCACCCCACTAGATCTGAAAGCAAAGTCTCCAAAGAGATTTGCTTTCATACAGCCAGCTAGATTCTGATGCAAATGAAGCACTTTTGTCTTTGTTCCTGGCCCACAGGTTACTAAGGTTACCAAGGCTGTGTTCCCAGACACACAGCAAGGGAGCAGAAGTGCTCAGAAAATGCAACAGCACTGCTGTTTTTTTCTACAATTATTAGTCACAAACTTCTAGTTAGCTAGTTATGCTTAAGAAATGTAGTCAGCACACAAAAACTTCTTAAAATTTTGTATTAAATCAAAGTCCCGTTCTTAATTAATCCTCCCGGTATCTACTGGGGAGCTCTACAACCATGTGTCCTCTTAGAAGCAAGGTACCTCCTTGCCAGGTTCAACTGGTTATTGCGGTTCTGTGAACTGCATGCTTGTTAACTGTTTGTATATAAACTGAGAACCATGTGGGATGGATAAAACAATGAGGTAAAAACCCCATCACCAACTCCATCCAGTCTCTTCTGAAAACCCATCATTTGTGAAAGTTCATATTTGGGCTTCCAAAAGAAAGTGCCTCTGAGTTCAATATTAAAGCTTGCTTTGGCAGATAGATTCCATATCAGGCAGCCCTTTAGGAAAATGCCAGCAAAGTGGTTGAAAGTTCTAGTTGGGTATATGATGTCACCACCACTAACTAGATTCATTTGCTTCCAAAAGTGGTCATTTGGGTCCCATACCCCCAATCCTGCATTTACTGGTGTCCTCTGTTGAACTTTCTGGAATGATCAAGGCAGAGGTAAGAAGCTGAGAGGCAGAGGGGACCCTTTGCTCCTCAGGGGCCTCTGCAGGTCTCAGGTACACGGGAGGTCACCCTATCCATACCAGCTCCCTGAAGATAGGCCTTTTCATCCCTGCCTGTGTGTCCCACGGCAGGCCTTCCCACCTTCTCCTTGCTTCTAATGAAAACTAAGGACTCTGTCATCTGGGACCATTTAGGAATCTCCAAGATTTAGTGAGTGCTTCCAAAGGACCTCCTGACATTGTGCACTAAAGCTTCCCCTGTGACACTCCCTGCCACAGCCTGAGAGAACACTCAAAATGACTTTGAGGCCTTTCTGCTGTGGTCATGAAACCTACTGCCAGACCCACCCAAAAGCCATCTGAATCTCAAAAGTCTCACTGTTAAAGTGGGTGATCTTAAGGATTTCATTTTGAATGTTTAGGGGGATGTTTGTTTGCTTGTTTAGTTTCTGAGTGTTTGTTGTTTTGAGACAGGGTCTCACTATGTAGCTCTTGCTGTGCTGGAACTCATTCTGTAGATCATGCTGGCCTCAAACTCACAGAGATTCACCTGCCTCTGTCTCCTGGGTGCTGGGTGTACCAGCATACCTGGCTTCGGTGTGGATCTTTATATGTGCACTAAGCCTTCATTCCCATTCTGCCCTCTGGGAATTTTTGGTGTGGTCTAAAGACTTGCCCAGTGCCATAGAACAAAATCATCCCTGCCTGATTTCTATAGCACCTCTCTGCTTGCATTAATCTGTTATCTAACTGGGCAAAGCAGAGCATTAAGGGGACACAGTGGTTACTGCATTTCCCATTGCTATTTAGATGTCCTTTAACACTCGGGCCACTTTTAGACATAGTTTACCCCACTTATTGTATTCTGTTAAAATGTCTGTCCTTTCCTGCTACCATCCCACACCAATTAGTTTCAGAGAATTGTGTTTAAAATGCCAAGTAATGCTTGTCCTTCTGTGACAGATCACAGAGACCTGCCTCTCCCTCCAGCCCTGGGATATTAAGCCCCATTTATCACTGTTCAATAATTTTAAGTGTTGTTAAATGGTGTAACTGTTAGTGCAATCTGGAGATTTCCTTGCCTCTACTGTAAATCTCCTTTGAATGTTCTCTGTATGTGATTCAGACTCTCAAGACCATACTCTGTTACAGGCCGTTTGTCTGCTTTGCCTGTCAGCCTTATGCTGTTCCCATTCAGAAGCCTACCCAAATGCCTTGGTTGTACCCTGCTGGCTTGGAACAGTGCACAGATGCCTTGAGCAGCCTGAAATGCAGAAACATATGTATGCCAGCTCCAGTTCCAGAAGGTGCTCTAACTTCCAGGGTGTTTTCAAATAGCTTTAAGAAATTTATGTCAGGGTTTGCATTTTGGCATTGCATCCCGGGGTATACACTTCAGAAGGCTCTACAGCCATTTCACCCGGGTCAGAGGGCAACACGTGCCCTGGTGGCCCAGTGGGATGGCTGCCATTGGTGCAGTTCACAACATTCCATTAGCATGAAGGGTTGTGAAGTCACTGATTCAAAGACATTTCCTGTACCCCCATATCTGCTGTATGAGCTGGCAGCTTGCTTCTCTTTCTGGGTCAGCTTGACCTCTGCTGTTGTAATGTCAGGTCCATTAGAAGAACGTCCCTTGTGGTCTGTTCTTGCCAGTCCAGGGTCTAGGGTTTTGTAAGGGATTTGGCTCCTGAAAAGTGACATATGCGACAATAGGCATTCTTAAAGCCCTGCACATGCAGGAAGCATTACATGGTCTATGGAGGACATTAAAAAATACATGCAGTTGGGATGGAAATATGGCAGGAGGAAAAGAACAGAAATTTTATGGTGGGATTGATCAGAGAAAATTCTATACATGTATGGAATTGTTGAATGATAAAAGTGGCTAAATGCCCTTGACACTGAGCCTAATGGAAAGAAGAAGCTACAATGAGTTGTCTTCCAGCCACCACACATAAACCATAACATGTATCTCCACACAGACACACAGAAAAATAAATAAATGTAATTTTAATTTCTTAAAAATATATTGATCAGTACACTAATTTAGGAATATATTCTTGTGTTTGTGGACATGATTACTTCACAGGAAACCTTATGCTTGGAGAATTTAACAGATTGCAAAATTCTTTCATTTTCGACATGTGGCTTAAACTATGTAAAATGGGTTTGATTTGCACAAATACCTGAGGAAAGACACACACAGGCTAAGTATTATTTTTTACAAAATAACATCGTATATGAATCTCCTGAATAATTTTATCCATATAGCATCCATATCATGAGGATATTATTTGATTTAGACATGCAATATTTCATTATTTTTTTCACTTTCAGAAGGAATGGATAAAGAAAGTGTGGAATATATACACATTAGAGTACTACTCAGCAGTAAAAAACAATGACATCTTGAATTTTGCATAAATGGATAGAAATAGAAAACACTATGCTGAGTGAGATATCCCAGACCCCAAAAGATGAATATGGTATATATTCACTCATTAGTGCACACTAGCCATAAACAAAGGACCTTAAGCATATAGTTTGCAACCCTAGAGAAGCCAAATAACAAGGTGAACCAAAAGAAAAACATAGATAGATCCTCCTGGAAATTGGAAGGAAACAAGATTGCCTTGTAAAAGTTGGGAGCATGGGGGTGTGAGGAGATTGGGGGTGAGGGAAGGGGAGAGGGGGAGAGAAAACGGAGAAAGGAAAGACTGGAGATAGCTTGGGGAAGTGGGAAGGTGCAGATGGAGGAAGGCCAAATACAGGAACAGGGAAGAAGATATCTACATTAAGGGAGCCATTGTAGGGTTGACAAGAGACTTGGCTCTTGAGAGGATCCCAGGTTTCCATTGGGATTTCTCCAGCTAGATCCTGGGGCAGAAGAGCAGATGGTGCCTGAACTGGCCTTGCCCCACCATCACACTGATGTTTATCTTGAATATCATCATAGAATCTTCGTTTGGCTATGGATGGAGACAGAGACAGAGACCCTCATCAGAGCAATGGACTAAGCTCCCAAGGTCCAGTTGAAGTAAAGAAGGAGGGAGAAGATGAGCAAGGAAGTCTGGACCATGAGGGGTTGGTCCACCCACTGAGACAGTGTGCCTGTTCTAATGAGAACTCACCAAATCCAGCTGGACCGGGAATGAACGAGCATGAATTCAAACCAAGCTCTCTGAATGTGGCTTTCAACGGGGGCTGACTGGGAAGCCATTGATAAAGGCACTGGGAATTGTTTCTACTGCATGTACAGGCTTTTTGGGACCCAGGTCTATTTGGATGCAAAACTTCCTAGGCCTGGGTATATGGAAGAGAGCCTTTGACTTCCCACAGGGCAAAGTTTCCTGCCCTCTCTTAAGGAGGGAGGGGAAGGGGTGAGGGTGAGTGGGAGAGCAGGAGGGGAATGGGAGGAGGGGAGGAAGTGTAAATTTTTGAATGGAAAAAATAAAAAAAGAAGTATTGCTCCGTTAAAGAAAATCTTTACATTAAATATCAAATGCAACATTTTGGGCATTGCCCTGATGCAGTTAATTTTTCACTTTAACTTATTATAAGGAGATATGTCAGGAAATATTTGCAAGAGTCACTGGCAACTGATCCAGACAGTTATGTGTGTTAACACTTCTTTGTCTGGGCATACCCTCTGCTTGCTATATCCAGCTTCATTTTTGTAGGCAGTTTGATTGAAAAGTCTTTAAACTAAGTGTGATATCTGGCCATGAAGAATTCTCTCAGACAAGAAAACAACGTTAAAAACTAGGAAAAAATACGTGAACTCAGACAAATTCCCTCACCTTTCAAATAGGGAGGGAGAATTGAACCCCACCTTCTATGGTTAGGAAAGACATAAACTTGAAGAATAGAGTGGCGGGCTACTAGCTGCAATGCTCTTCTTGTTTTTTTTTCCTGAACAAACGAAAAGCAAAGTGGGTTTGTGTGAAGGGACGTGGGAGAGCTTTAGGGATGCTTATGCCAAAGAGCTGGCGTTTCAACTTCTAGAGTCTTAACTTTAACAACCAGTAAGGGGTAACCCAGCATGATTTGAATGGAAGCATAAGAGAGGAGGGAGCATTGTAAAGGTTTTCTGGGCAGCTCTCATCAGGCAATGAGTAAGTATGGCTGACTTTTACCTTTCTCAAGCAAGAGATGAAAGACTTGTCAATGCGTGCCATTTCTCTGGGACGGACACAGGTAGGTTTTGGATAAAATGCACCTAGATCTACCTGAGTCAAGCAAGTAGAGTTCTTGACCCATTGAAGATTCTGCTGCATATGGTCACCTAAATGTGAACACTGCCTTTGTTCCCAAGGTTGGCATCTTTTGATGTTTTCATGTAAATCTGCTCCCTGGTTCTAAGGTATGAGATACGGTAATGCAAACATAAAGACAAAAGCTTCTGTACATGTCTGTCTTTCTGATAGAGAGCAATGGCTTTACAGTGTTCTCCTGATGAGTGAGTGAAACAAGAAATGGAGACTCAAGGAGAACATGTGGATTACTAGTGCAGGTCCCAGGCCTTTACTCTGCTCTCAATCACATGGGACCTGATGCTCACGTTCCAAGAGAACAGCAGACAGACAAATGAGAAAAATGCATTGTGGGCCTCACATCTACTTAGGTTAGGCTTCTGTGCACCCTTCACGTGTTCAACTCAGGACTATAGCTCTTCGTGATACCAGTGTTGTAGGCAGGGTAAGGGAAGCTGTCTGCTGGAATGTTTGGTAATCTGTTATATTTCTTTCTGGTGCTAGCAGTTTGTGGGCTGTGCTGGTTGGTTTACCTGTCAGTCTGACAGGACTTGCAAGCACCCAAGAAGGAGATCTCTTTTTAATACTCTTTTGTATTCTTTGAAATTTCTTGGTCACCTTCACGGCAAGATATTTCTTCATCACCTTCAACTGCGGTCTCTCCCTGCATCTCATGGATGTAGGTGTCCTGTCTATGGCTGAGCACTCACTGTTGCTCAAGGCCAGCCCTTCCAAAAATAACGTGTCTCTGCATTGACGACTACTCATTGCAACAAGAAGCTTCTCAAACCAGTGTTGAGAGCAGTGCAGAACTAGGCAAGATTTTTACTTAATGACCTATGGCTTCAGGGAATAACATTGTTCACCCCCCAAGCAGTATCCATGTTAAAAAATAGAGTGTATGGGGTCTGAAGAGATGGCTCAGATGTTAAGAGCACTGTCTGCTTTCTAGGAGACCGGGTTCAATTCCCGGTACCACATGGCAGCTCATACCTGTCTGTAACACTGGATTCAAGGCATCTGATGCATTCACACAGAAGTACTTACCACTACTACTTTATACTCATTCCTTTATGCCCTGGCAATGCTTATGTATTCAGGAGCATCCTATTTATGGCAGCTCTCTGGTTGTTCCTATCCTGGGAAGTCTGAGATGCTTGAGTTATTGTCATACCCAAAGTTTCACAGTCTTCCTTTATGCTGTTTATTCACATAGACATACATGGAGGCAAAGCTTCAATGAACATAGAATAACACAGACAAACGTGCAGGCAAAACACCAATGTACATAGGATAAATGAAATATTAAAAATTGCATATACACTAGGAGATTGGTTGAGCACATGTCCTTGTGGCACCTCGTTTATCATCTAGTGCATTTCACAAAGCTTCTTCATATGCCCTTAGTTTTCCTTAGCTGTCCACATCCTGCCCTCTCCACTCCCTTCCCCTATTCTCACTTCATCTCTCCACCCACAGTTTGCCCCTCACATTCCCTCATATCATGTCTTCCACCACCTCCTCTTATTGTACTTGGGGTCTAAGTTCATCGGTCCTCACGTAGCTCCTTTCTGCACACTTCTTTTTGGTTAACCCTTACACTGACCTCTCCTTTTCCCATTCCCATCATTCCACAAGCTGCTTAAACCATTCTGACACCACGATTTCTGCTCTCCACTTTGGTGTTACCAGTATTCTCCTCCTTTCCATCCTTCTTGCAATCTTCTCCCAACTCGAGGTCCTATTTCTAATTTCTTGGGTTCTGAATGGACTCCAAGATAAGCACACAAAGCAAAATAGTCAAAGCTAGGACCCACATAGAAGTGAAAAATGTGGTATTTGTCGTTTTGGAGGTGGCGTGACCTTACTCAGTATAATATTTTTCCAGTACAATTCATTAATTTTCAAACAGTTTCTCTCCCTCCCCCCCCCCCCGTGTGTGTGTGCACTGTTCTCAGTGACATTTTCCCCTTCACACTCTGTCCCTGGACATTGCTTTCTCTTTCTGTTAATATCATCAAAACCTGTGTGGCCTGTTTCTGGATACTTTACAAAACTTTGTGGGTGTCCTCTGTCATATTTGTCTTTCTTTCCCATCCATCCACAAGAGCATCTGTCTGTGCAGCTCAATAGAGTTCTTAGCAGGACACCCAAGGTCTCCTCATGTTCCTGCCATGTCTGCTCCTGCACATTTCATGGCTGGAGATTCCCCCTAGGGGCAACAACCCCACATCTTATCAGCATCTGTCTGTCCTCCAAATCATGCTCACCAGTCTTGAGCTCTGTTTCTCCCCAGTGGTTACAGTCTGTCTGTGAGGATTCCTCCCATACTGCACTGCCTAGAGCAGGTGGCTTTCATCTTCCAGTTATTTTATTTTAAAGATTCTAATACACTTACCTCCTTTCAACCTTCCTTTTATCCATGGAAATCCTTTCATACACTGCTCGTTTTTGCTCCATATCAAATTTTGGCATTTATTTTCTTTCATTGAAAACACACACGTGTGTGCGTACACACATACACAGAGAGAGAGAGACAGAGACAGAGAGACTGAGAGACAGAGAGACAGAGAGAAAGAGAGAGAGATAGAGAGAAATGCAAACTATTCAGTCCCTATAATATTATTTTGCATATCTTCTGGAGTGGGCATTTGGTATTGGATAATCAATTTGTGGGCTTTTCTCTCCCACTAATAATGTCCCTTAGTTGCCTACAGGTTTTTTTTTTCATTTTTGTTTTTCATAGCACTGAGGTGTGGCGGGCATACCCTGGACACTTTGGCATGTTTGTGGTGGTTGTTCTATTTTTTAAGCTAATTTCATTATATGTTTCTAAATATTTTTCACAATATACTCAAATCAAATTCTTTCCCGTAAGCCAATTCCTTCCAGACCCTTCCCATATTTCTTTTTTTCCTATTTATTTATTTATTCATTTATTTCAAATTTCAACCTCCTCCCATCCTCCCATTTCCCTCTCACTCTCCCTCTCCCTCGCTCTCCAGACATAAGAGAGGTCAAGGTGTCCTGCATTGTGGGAAATCCAAGGCCCCCCACTCCATCCAGGTCTAGGAAGGTGAACATCCAAATAGACTAGGCTCCCAAAAAGCCAGTGCCTGCGGTAGAATCAAAATCCAGTGTCATTATCATTGGCTTCTCAGTTTTCATTGTCAGCTACATTCATAGAGTCCAGTTTGATCACATGCTCATTCAGACCAGTCCAGCTGGTCTTGGTGAGCTCCCATTAGATCAGCCCCACCATCTCAGTGGGTGGATGCACCCCTCGCAGTCCTGACTTCCTTATTCATGTTCTCCCTCCTTCTGCTCCTCATATGGACCTTGGGAGCTCAGTCCAGTGCTCCAACGTGTGTCTCTGTCTCTATCTCCATCTATCGCCAGATGAAGGTTCTTTGGTGATATGCAAGATATTCATCAGTGTGGCTATATGATAGGGCCAGTGCAGGCACCCTCTCCTCTGCTGTCAATGGATGTAGCTGGGGAAATCCCCTTGAACACCTGGGAACCCCTCTAGGGAAAAGACTCTTGCCAACCCTAAAATGGTTCCCTTAGTTAAGATATTTTCTTCCCTGCTCGCATATCGACACTTTCTCCGTCTCAACCATCCAATTCCCCCAAGTTCTCCCCAATCCTCCCCTTCTCCTTCTCTCTCCCCAACTCCCCTTTCCCCCAACCCACCCTCACCCCCCTGCTCCCAACTTTTCCTGGTGATCTTGTCTACTTCCAATATCCAGGAGGATAACTATATGTTTTTCTTTGGGTTCACCTTCTTATTTGGCTTTTCTAGGATCATGAACTATAGGCTCAATATCATTTTTTTATGGCTAGAATCCACTTATGAGTGAGTACATACTGTATTCCTCTTTTTGGATCTGGGTTATCTCACTCAGGATAGTGTTTTCTATTTCCATCCATTTGCATGCAAAATTCAAGATGTCTGTTTTTTACCACTGAGTTGTACTCTAATGCATATATATTCCACACTTTCTTTATCCATTCTTCCATTGAGGGGCATCTAGGTTGTTTCCAGGTTCTGCCTATTACAAATAATGCAGCAATGAAGGCAACACATGAACAGGAGAACCTCCTGCACCATTTCTGCTTTTCTGTTTAAACAAAAAGCAAAGCTTTAACTTTAACATAGTAAAATTACATACAACAAAACACTTACCAAGCCAGAACTACAGTTACCATATTTATATCTACTTTATCTTTTATCATTAAAAAGGAAAACTATAATAATAACTATCCATTTTCAACTCCAACAAAGACTCCAGAAGGATATAATATTACCTAAGGAAACAGGAAGTGCATTGTAAGTAACTTCCAAAGCTCTAGAAATGACAGAGTCATCTTACTGCCTGGACAGTCACCCAAAGTTCTTCTGTACCTTTGGGGCATCCATCTTCAGCCTTCAGGTCCATAGTATGCAGCAGACATTTTTATAAATCAGAAAATTCCAAAGACATTTAAGTCACTTTCTTCTGTGTCCTGCAGAATGTCTCACAGACTCTTTCATAAAGCAGGAACCCCAAAGGACCATCTCATCTTTAGGCAAGTTCAGCAGTCATCTCTCTGTCGGTACTGCATGTCCAGTGAAGCAGTCCAGGCAAGAGCAGTTTCTTGCACAAATGGCTAGCAAACACCATACGGAGCCTCTTTGATGCCCATCTTTTTCTTAAGTAATAGGTGTTGCAAAAAGCAGACATGTCTCACTGTCATGAAGAGTCCTAAATTATTAAAACATTTAAATGCCATATTCTGTAGTCTTTGAAAGAGATGAAGAATGCCTATCCATCTGAAATATTCTTATGCACATCTGGAAAATCTAACTAACATGACTACAAACTTGACTATTATAGATGAGTATCTATTAGCATATATTTCTTAATTATATATTTCATTTTTTAAATAAACTACACAATCACAACACCTCAATAAAGAGCAGAAGTATACATATAACAAGATTGATCTTATTATATCAATAAACCAAGATTTATACCAATGTAAATTATTTATATCTATATCATATCCCCCTTTAAATGTAAAAGAACATTTATAAACAATATTTGGGAATATGGGTACAGTTATATCCCTTAATACTTCTTCCTACTGTATGGGGGTACCACTAATCAGGTCTTTCATGGTGTATCCTGTGTGCTAGATTCATCTCCATCAGCAGTTATGCAAAGTAATTTTTCAAGGGTATTCACGGTAACCATTAAAGAGGCCTTGTTCCATGAAACCATATTGGTGTAGAAACAATACACAGGTTCTAATCTTCTGTGAAAACAAAAGAAGAACCTCTTTTCCAAAGCACCATATCCTTAGACCCAAATTCTGAATTTAAGATGCCTTTATAATATACAAGCTGGTTTAGCCTACCAGCCCATATAATGAATATCATTCTGTACTTAGCTCCTTTATAGTCAAAAATTTCTAAAATTACACAATAACCTATATAATGCAGACTCTCTGTGAATTTTCAATTTCTACAAGGTTTATTTTTACTCTATTAATTTATTCTGTCTCTTTAAAGTCATTACCATTTTTAAAACATTTATTTTTATGAATTTCTTTATTTCTCTTTTTTCAAATTGTAAATTTTCTTATTTTTTTCAGAATTAAGTAGTGTTAACCACATTGTAATAGTTTTATTTTTCCATTCAAAAACTTATACTTCCTCCTATCCTCCCATTTCCCTCGTGCTCTCCCAATTCCCCTCCTCCCACCACCTCCCTCCTTAAGAGAGGGCACAGTGCCCTGTCCTGTGGGAAGTCCAAGGCCCTACCCCTCCATCCAGGCCTAGGAAGGTGTGCATCCAAATAGACTAGGATCCCAAAAAGCCAGTACATGCAGTAGAAACAGGTCCTAGTGCCATTATCAATGGCTTCTCAGTCTGCCCTTATTGGCAGCCATATTCAGAGAGTCCAGTTTGATCACATGCTTATTCAGTCCCGGTCCAGCTGGATTTGGTGAGCTTGCATTAGAACAGGCACACTGTGTCTAAGTGGGTGGACAGCCTTTAGGCTGTAGTAATTCTTTTCCTTCTTCTACCCCTATTATTCCTAGGTTTTGTCTTTTCATGGTGTACCACATTCCCTGGATGTTTTTTTTTTAAGTCTTTTTTTTATTAATTTATTTAATTATTAAAGATTTCTGCCTCTTTCCCACCACCACCTCCCATTCCCTCCCCCTCCCCCAATCAAGTCTTCCTCCCTCCTCAGCCCAAAGAGCAAGCAGGTTTCTCTGCCCTGTGGGAGGTCCAAGGACCACCCACCTCCATCCAGGTCTATTAAGGTGAGCATCCAAACTACCTGGGCTCCCACAAAGCCATTACGTGAATAGGATCAAGAACCCATTGCCATTGTTCTTCAGTTCTCAGTAGTCCTCATTGTCCGTTATGTTCAGCGAGACCAGTTTTGTCCCATGCTTTTTCAGACCCCGGCCAGCTGGCCTTGGTGAGTTCCTGATAGAACATCCCCATTGTCTCAGTGTGTGAGTGCACCCCTCGCAGTCCTGAGTTCCTTGCTCATGCTCACTCTCCTTCTGCTCCTCCTTTGGATCGTGAGACTTCAGTCCAGTGCTCCAATGTTGGTCTCTGTCTCTGTCTTCTTTCATCGCCTGATGAAGGTTAATATTCAGGAGGATGCTTATATGTTTTTCTTTGGGTTCACCTTCTTATTTAGCTTCTCTAGAATCACGAATTATAGTCTCAATGTCCTTTATTTATGGCTAGAAACCAAATATGAGTGAGTACATCCCATGTTCCTCTTTTTGGGTCTGGCTTACCTCACTCGGGATAGTGTTTTCTATTTCCGTCCATTTGTATGCAAAATTCAAGAAGTCATTGTTTTTTACTGCTGAGTAGTACTCTAATATGTATATATTCCATACTTTCTTCATCCATTCTTCCATTGAAGGGCATCTAGGTTGTTTCCAGGTTCTGGCTATTACAAACAATGCTGCTATGAACATAGTTGAGCATATACTTTTGCTGTATGTTTGGGCATCTCTTGGGTATATTCCCAGGACCTCCTGAGACTGAGAAGCTTCTGTAAAGCAAAGGACACTGTCACTAAGACAGAAAGGCAACCCACTGACTGGGAGAAGATCTTCACCAACCCCGCAACTGACAAAGGTCTGATATCCAAAATATATAAAGAACTCAAGAAATTAGGCCGTAAAAGGTTAATCAATCCAATTATAAAATGGGGCACTGAGGTAAACAGAGACTTTTCAACAGAAGAAGTTCAAATGGCCAAAAGACACTTAAGATCCTGCTCAACTTCCTTAGCAATCAGGGAAATGCAAATCAAGACAACATTAAGATACCATCTTACACCGGTCAGAATGGCTAAAATCAAAAACACCAATGATAGCCTCTGCTGGAGAGGTTGTGGAGAAAGGGGCACTCTCATCCATTGCTGGTGGGAATGCAAACTTGTGCAACCACTTTGGAAAGCAGTGTGGCGGTTTCTCAGGAAAGTCGGGTTCAACCTACCTCTCGTCCCTGGATGTTTTGTGTTAAGAATTTTTTGGATTTGCTGTTTTCTTTGATTAATGATTTTATTTCCTCTATAGTATCTTCAGGGTTGAGATTCTTTCTTCTATCTTTTGTATTCTGTTGGCTATACTTGTCTCTGCAGTCCCTGTTCATTTACCCAGATTTTCCATATCCAACCATTCCTCGGTTTTTGTTTTCTTCATTACCTCCATTTCATTTTTCAAGTCTTGAACTGTTTCCATTACTTATTTGATATCTTTTTCTTGGTTTCCTAGAGTATCTTTGAGGGATTTATTTATTTCTGCAAACTTTTTGTTATTCTTCTGATCCATTTCTTTTTTTTCTTCATTTTTTTATTCTTTTTTAATTAAAATTTCCAACTGCTCCCCGTTTCCCATTTCCCTCCCCCTCTTCCCACATATTGCCCCCTCCCCCCGCTCCCCTCCCCCTATCCCCACTCCACTTCTCCTCCCCCTAGTCCACTCCCCCTCCCTCTCGATACTGAAGAGCAGTCCAAATTCCCTGCTCTACAGAAAGACCAAGGTCCTCCCACTTCTATCTAGGTCCAGGAAGGTGAGCATCCAAACAGGCTAAGCTCCCACAAAGCCAGTTCATGTATTAGGATCGAAACCTAGTGCCATTGTCCTTGGCTTCTCATCAGCCTTCATTGTCCGCCTTGTTCAGAGAGTCCAGTTTCAACCCATGCTTATTCAGTCCCAGTCCAGCTGGCCTTGGAGAGCTCCCAATAGATCAGTTCCATTGTCACAGTGGGTGGGTGCACGCCTCGTGGTCCTGATTTCCTTGCTCATGTTCTCCCTCCTTCTGCTCCTCATTTGGACCTTAAGAGCTCAGACGGTTGCTCCAAATTGGGTCTCTGTCTCTCTCTCGATCCATCGCCAGATGAAAGTTCCTGTGCCATTCTCCTTGGCCTCTCGTCAGCTCTCATTGTCCGCCACATTCAGAGAGTCCGGTTTTATCCCATGTTTTTTTCCAGTAGCAGTCCAGCTGGCCTTGGTGAGCTCCCAATAGATCGCCCCCCCCTGTCTCAGTGGTTGGGTGCACCCCTCATGGTCCTGACTTCCTTGTTCATGTTCTCTCTCCTTCTGCTCCTCATTATAACCTTGGGAGCTCAGTCCGGTGCTCCAGTGTGGGTCTCTGGCTCTATCTCCATCCATCGCTAGATGAAGGTTCTATGGCGATATGCAAGATATTCATCAGTATGATTATAGGATAGGTTCATTTCAGGTTCCCTATCCTCAGGTGCCCCAATGAACTAACTGGGGACATTGCCCTGGGCATCTGGTAGCCATTCCAGGTTCAAGTCTCTTGCCAACCCTTAGGTGGCTCCCTTAACTAAGGTATTAGTTTCCCTGCTTCCCAATCCAACCTTCCTTTGACCCCAATCACCCCGATTCCCCCAGTTCCCCTCATCTTCTCCTTCACACTTTTCTCTCCCCATCACCCCTCATCCCCATCCCACCCCACCCCCAAGATTCCAATTTTTTGCCCATCAATCTTGTCTATTTCCCATAGCTGGGAGGATATCTATATGTTTTTCCTTGGGTTTACCCTCTTGTTTAGCTTCTTTAGGATCACAAATTATAGACTCACTGGCCCCTATCCATGGCTAGAAACCAATTATGAGTGAGTACATCCCATGATCTTCTTTTTGGGTCTGGGTTACCTCACTCAGGATCGTATTTTCTATTTCCATCCATTTGCATGCAAAATTCGAGAAGTCATTGTTTTTTACCTCAGAGTAGTACTCTAATGTATATATATTCGACACTTTCTTCATCCATTCTTCTATTGAAGGGCATCTAGGTTGCTTCCAGGTTCTGGCTATTACAAATAATGCTGCTATGAACATAGTTGAACAAATGCTTTTGTCATATGATAGGGAATCTCTTGGGTATATTCCCAAGAGTGCTATTGCTGGGTCCAGGGGTAGGTTGATCCCAATTTTTCTGAGAAACCGCCACACTGATTTCCAAAGTGGTTGCACAAGTTTGCAGTCCCACCAGCAATGGATGAGGGTACCCCTTTCTCCACAACCTCTCCAGCAAAGGCTATCCTTAGTGTTTTTGATTTTAGCCATTCTGACAGGTGTAAGATGATATCTCAAAGTTGTTTTGATTTGCATTTCTCTGATCGCTAAGGAGGTTGAGCATGACCTTAAGTATCTTTTGGCCATTTTAACTTCTTCTGATGAGAATTCTCTGTTCAGTTCAGTGCCCCATTTTTTAATTGGGTTAATTATCCTTTTAAAGTCCAGTTTCTTGAGTTCTTTATATATTTTGGAGATCAGACCTTTGTCTGTAGCGGGGTTGGTGAAGATCTTCTCCCAGTCAGTAGGCTGCCTTTTTGTCTTAATGACAGTGTCCTTTGCTTTACAGAAGCTTCTCAGTTTCAGGGGGTCCCATTTATTCAATGTTGCCCTTAATGTCTGTGCTGCTGGGGTTATACATAGGAAGCGATCTCCTGTGCCCATATGTCGTAGGGTACTTCCCATTTTCTCTTCTATCAGATTCAGTGTGTTCAGATTGATATTGAGGTCTTTGATCCATTTGGACTTGAGTTTTGTGCATGGTGATAGATATGGGTCTATTTTCATTCTTCTACAGGTTGACATCCAATTGTGCCAGCACCATTTGTTGAAGATGCTTTCTTTCTTCCATTGTATACTTTTAGCTCCTTTATCGAAAATTAGTTGTTCATAGGTTTGTGGGTTAAAATCCGGGTCTTCTATACGATTCCATTGGTCGACTGCTCTGTTTTTATGCCAGTACCACGCTGTTTTCATTACTGTAGCTCTGTAATAGAGTTTGAAGTCAGGGATGGTAATGCCTCCAGAAGTTCCTTTATTGTATAAGATTGTTTTGGCTATCCTGGGTTTTTTGTTTTTCCATATAAAGTTGATTATTGTCCTCTCAAGATCTGTGAAGAATTTTGATGGGATTTTAATGGGGATTGCATTGAATCTATAAATTGCCCTTGGTAGAATTGCCATTTTCACTATGTTGATCCTCCCAATCCAGGAGCAAGGGAGATCCTTCCATTTTCTGGTATCCTCTTCAATTTCTTTCTTCAATGCCTTAAAGTTCTTGTCAAATAGATCTTTCACTTCCTTGGTTAGAGTTACCCCAAGATATTTTATGCTTTTTGGCTATCGTGAAAGGTGATGATTCTCTTATTTCCCTCTCTGCTTCCATATCCTTTGTGTATAAGAGAGCGACTGATTTTTTTGGAGTTGATCTTGTATCCTGCCACATTACTAAAGGTGTTTATCAGCTGTAGGAGTTCTTTGGTGGAGTTTTTGGGGTCGCTCATGTACACTATCATATCATCTGCAAATAATGCAAGTTTAACTTCTTTCTTTCCAATTTGAATCCCCTTTATCCCCTTATGTTGTCTTATTGCTATTGCTAAAACTTCGAGAACTATATTGAAGAGGTATGGAGAGAGTGGACAGCCTTGGCGTGTTCCTGATTTTAGTGGGATGGCTTTAAGTTTCTCTCCATTTAATTTGATATTAGCTGTCGGCTTGCTGTATATAGCTTTAATTAAATTTAGGTATGACCCTTGTATCCCTAATCTCTCCAAGACTTTTATCATAAAGGGATGTTGAATTTTGTCAAATGCTTTTTCAGGGTCTAATGAAACGATCATATGGTTTTTTTCTTTCAGTTTATTTATATGATGGATTACATTGATAGATTTGCGTATGATAAACCAGCCCTGCATCTCTGGTATGAAGCCTACTTGATCATAATGGATAATTTTTCTAATGTGTTCTTGGATTCGGTTTGTCAGAATTTTGTTGAGGATTTTTGCGTCGATGTTCATGAGTGAGATTGGCCTGTAATTCTCTTTCTTGGTTGGGTCTTTGTGTGGTTTTGGTATCAGAGTTACTGTAGCTTCATAAAAGGAATTTGGCAATGACTCTTCTGTTTCTATATTGTGAAATACCTTAAGGAGTATAGGTATTAGGTCTTCTTGGAAGTTCTGGTCGAATTCCGCATTGAAACCATCTGGTCCTAGACTTTTTTTGGAAGGGAGGTTTTTGATAACCGCTTCTAATTCTTCACGACTAACAGGTCTATTTAGGTTGTTCACCTGGTCCTGGTTTAACTTTGGTATATGGTATTTATCTAAAAAAGTGTCCATTTCTTTTACATTTTCCAGTTTTGTGGCATACAGGCTTTTGTAGTAAGATCTAATGATTCTCTGAATTTCCTCTGTGTCTGTGGTTATGTCTCCCTTTTCATTTCTGATCTTATTAATTTGCAAATTCTCTCTCTGCCGTTTGATTAGTTTGGATAGGGGTTTATCAATCTTGTTGATTTTCTCCAGGAACCAGCTTTTTGATTTATTGATTCTTTCAATTGTTTTCTGTGTTTCTATTTTGTTGATTTCAGCCCTCAGTTTGATTATTTCCAGTCTTCTACCCCTTCTAGGTGAGTCTGCTTCTTTTTTTTCTAGAGCTTTCAGGTGGGCTGTTAAGTCTCCAATGTGTGCTTTCTCTGTTTTCTTTAAGTGGGCAGTTAGTGCTATGAACTTTCCTCTCAGGACTGCTTTCATAGTGTCCCATAGGTTTGAGTATGTTGTTTCTTTATTTTCATTGTCTTCAAGGAAGACTTTAATTTCTTTCTTTATTTCTTCCTTAATCCAGGTATGGTTCAGTAGTTGACTATTCAGTTTCCATGAGTTTGTAGGCTTTCTGGGGGTAGCATTGTTGCTGAATTCTAGCTTTAATCCATGGTGATCTGATAAGATACAGGTGGTTATTAATTTTTTTTGTAACTGTGAATGTTTGCTTTGTTACCGAGTATGTGGTCAATTTTCGAGAAGGTTCCATGAGCTGCAGAGAAGAAGGTATATTCTTTCCTATTTGGGTGGAATATTCTATAGATGTCCTTTAAGTCCATTTGATTCATTACCTCCAATAATTCTCTTATTTCTCTGTTAGGTTTCTGTCTAATTGACCTGTCCATTGGTGAGAGAGGAGTGTTAAAGTCTCCTACTATTAATGTGTGTGGTTTGATTGCTGCCTTGAGTTTTAGCAATGTTTCTTTTATGTACGTGGGTGCTTTTATATTAGGGGCATAGATATTCAGGATTGAGATTTCATCCTGATGAATTGTTCCTGTTATGAGTAGAAAATGTCCTTCTCCATCTCTTCTGATTGATTTAAGTTTGAAGTCAACTTTGTTAGAAATTAGTATGGCCACACCTGCTTGTTTCCTAGGTCCATTTACTTGATAAGCCTTATCCCAGCCCTTTACTCTGAGTAGGTGCCTGTCTTTGTGGTTGAGGTGTGTTTCTTGTAAACAGCAGAATGTTGGATCCTGTTTTCGTATCCAATCTCTTAGTCTGTGCCTTTTTATAGGTGAGTTGAGTCCATTGACATTAAGTGATATTAATGACCAGTGGTTGTTAACTCCGGTCATTTTTTTTAGTAGTAGATTTTGTGTGTTTCCCTTCTTTGAGATGTGCTGGTAAAGGGTCTCTAGATGTCTGAGTTACTGTGGTCATTGTTGGACTCCTTGATTAGTGATTTTCCTTCTATTACTTTCTGTAAGGCTGGATTTGTGGCTACGTATTGTTTAAATTTGTTTTTATCCTGGAAAATTTTGTTTTCTCCATTTATAGTGAACGAAAGCTTGGCTGGGTATAGTAGTCTGGGCTTGCATCCATGGTCTCTTAGTTTCTGCAGTACATCTATCCAGGACCTTCTGGCTTTCATGGTTTCCATAGAGAAGTCAGGTGTAAGTCTGATAGGTTTACCTTTATAAGTAACTTGGCCTTTTTCCTTTGCTGCTCTTAGTATTCTTTCTTTATTCTGTATGCTTTGTGTTTTGATTATTATATGGCGAGAGGATGTTTTTTTTTTTTTGATCCAGCCTATTCGGTGTTCTGTATGCTTCTTGAACCTTCATAGGTATATCTTTCTTTAGGTTGGGAAAGTTTTCTTCTATAATTTTATTAAATATATTTTCTGGACCATTGAGCTGCGCTTCTTCTCCTTCTTCTATTCCTATTATTCTTAGGTTTGGTCTTTTTATTGTGTCCCATATTTCCTGAATGTTTTGTGATGAGAATTTGTTGGCCTTGCTGTTTTCTTTGATCAGCGTGTTTATTTTCTCTATGGTATCTTCAGAATCTGAGATTCTTTCTTCTATCTCTTGTATTCTGTTGGTTATGCTTGCTTCTGTAGTCTCTATTCGTTTACCTAGATTTTCCCTGTCCAGCTGGCCTTCTGTTTGTGTTTTCTTCTTTGCCTCCATTTCAGTTTTTAAGTCTTGAACTGTTTCCATTATCTGTTTGATTGTTTTTCCTTGCTTTCCTAGGGTATCATTCACTGATTTACTCAATTCTTCAAACTTTCTGTTATACTTCTCATCCCTTTCTATAAGGGCATTTTTTACATGCTGTTTAAGGGCGTCAATCACTTTCATAAAGTCAATTTTATCTACTTCTTCATGATTAAGGTGTTCATGTCCTCCTGTTGTGAGGTCGCTGGGTTCTGGTGGTTTCATATAGTTTTTCAGATTGTTGGGTGAATTCTTGCATTGGTGCCTGCCCATCTCTTTCTCCGAATGCTCCCCTATGGATCTTCTTTTACCGGATCAGGTCTCCTTGCCTACTGATGTACCTTCCCAGTGATGGCACTCTGCAGTGATAGCTCTCCTGATGCTCCAGTGATGTCTCTCCTGGTACCAATATCAGATCTCCGTGCCCAAAGACGGCTCTCCTGGTACCCAGATTAGCTCTCCCACTGATGGCTCTCCTGGTGCTGAGGTCAGATCACCGTGCAGGTTGGGTAGTTTGTAAACAAAGCCCTTACCTTGCTTGTTGCAGGCAGGCCAGTGAAACAAAGGAAGTCTCGCCTGCCTACTTGCCCTGAGGATTTGCCCCCAGTGCCAGACAGACTGAGCTGGATGATGTTATGTGCCCAAAGCGGAAAGGGGGCAGAAGGAAGAAGGGTTCTGGATGCAAGCTGGGTGGGACAAGAAGAGAGAGGCAGTACGCAGGGTGTAGAGCCCCTGCAGGGAGCCCAGGGAGTATAGGGTGGGGGATGAGGAACTTCAGAGTTCCCTGTCCAGGGCTGCTTCCGCCGCCGGTCACAAACTCACCCCGCTGTTGTCTCTCCTGGTGCCTAGATCAGATCTCCGTGCAGATTGGGTAGTTTGTAAACAAAGCCCTTACCTTGCTTGTTGCAGGCAGGCCAGTGAAACAAAGGAAGTCTTGCCTGCCTACTTGCCCTGAGGATTTGCCCCCAGCGCCAGACAGACTGAGCTGGATGGTGTTATGTGCCCAAAGAGGAAAGGGGGCAGAAGGAAGAAGGGTTCTGGATGCAAGCTGGGTGGGACAAGAAGAGAGAGGGAGTATACAGGGTGTAGAGCCCCTGCAGGGAGCCCAGGGAGTATAGGGTGGGGGATTAGGAACTTCAGAGTTCCCTGTCCAGGGCTGCTTCCGCCGCCGCCAGTCACAAACTCCCTGATCCATTTCTTTAAGGGAGTTATTCACATCCTGTTTAAGGGACTCTATCACTTTCATAATGTTACGTTTAAAGTCAATTTCTTCTACTTCTTCTAGATTAGGGTGTTCAAGTCTTCCTGTTGTATGTTCGTTCGATTCTGTTGTTATCATGTTGTTTTTCAGATTGTTGAAAGAAATCTTGCATTGGCACCTGCCCATCTCTTTCTTCAAATGCTGTTAGGAGAGTCGTTGTGCCTTGGTCTGATCTTTGCTGTGGCTACCTGTGTACTTGGGGTTTTTTCTTCGTCTGCCCTCTCTTAGGTCTCCTCAGCACTGGAATATCTCAGACCCTCTCTGCGCTGAAGTGGTAGGCTGTGGTGTTGGATCTAAGGACCCCACAGATGGAAAGAAGTATTTTGGGGGCAAGCTGGGATGGAGTAAGTAGAGAGCGGCAGTAACCAGGGTGAAGCCCCAGTGAATGGTCGTAAAGTTTAGGGGATTGGGGGGTGTCTGTGCTCTGTTCCCAGGACATCCCACTAGCCCATCAGGCACTCACTTACCCCTCCTGAGGGATGGTACAGTATCAGGCCACTTGCTTGCCAGGGACCTCACAGACAAAATAGCTGGCTTGCTGTGTGTAGGCTCACTGGGACAAAGAAACTTCTTCAGCAGTTTCCCTCACCACTTTGTCCCCAGACCCTCAGCCCCAAAGCAGGCTGAGTTGGGGGATCCTATGACCCTGCTGATGGAAAGGGGTCCTTCGGGAGCAAGCTGGGATGGGATAAGAAGAGAAAGGCAGTAGCCAGGGAGAAACACACTGCTGAATGGCCAGAAAGTTTAGGGAAATGGAGGGTGTCTGTGCTCCCTTTCTGGGGCATCAGGCTGGCCACTAGTCAGGCATACACTCAGCCCTCTGGAAGGGCAGATCTTCTGGTACATGCTCAACTATGTTTCCTGCAGGAGACAGAGCATTTGGATGGGCTTTGTCAGCAGATTGCTGCAGCTTGTTTGATGGCAGTGTGGACCAGCATAGTGCCTGGAAGTTAGTCAGTGTGCATGACTCAGAGACACAAGCAGCTCTGCCATGCTGGAAAGTACAGAGCATGGGCAGGACCTACCATGTTTACAATAATAACAGTGCAGCTTAAGTTTTAGAATGGGCAGGAAAACAAATAATACTGTATTGCCCTTACTAACAGCTCAATGTAAGTTTTTAAGAAGCGCTTAGCATTTTCAGAAGTGCTCCTGGACAGTAAAGAATTACAGATTCACAAAAGGACAGATTCAAGTATAAACAAACTCCAAATGGGTCACAATGTTGGATAAATGTATGTAGGCTTGGGAGAAAGAAGAAAAGGAGTATAGAAACAATCTAGATGTTCCTCAATGGAAGAATGGATAAAGTGTGGAATATATACACATTAGAGTACTACTCAGTGGTAAAAAATAATGACATCTTAAATTTTGCATGCAAATGGATGGAGATAGCAAACACTATCCCGAGTGAGATAACCCAGATCCCAAAAGATGAATATGGTATGTACTCACTCATTAGTGGATTCTATCCATACACAAAGGATATTGAGCCCATAGTTTACAAGCCTAGAGAAGCCAAATAAGAAGGTGAACCCAAAGAAAAACATTTAGTTATCCTCCTGGAAATTGGAAGCAAACAAGATTGCCAGGCAAAAGTTGGAAGCATGGGGGTGCGAGTAGGGCTGGGGGGAGGAGTGGGGAAGGGGTGGGGGGAGTGAGAAGGGAGAAGGAAAGACTGGGGAGAGCTTGGGGAAGTGGGAGTGTTGAGATGGAAGAAGGGCAGATATAGGAGCAGGGAAGAAGCTATCTACATTAAGGGAGCCATTTTAGGGTTGGCAAGAGACTTGGCTCTAGAGGGGATTCCAGGTGTCCACAGGGATGTCCCCAGCTAAGGCCTTGAGCAGCAGAGGAAAAAGTGCCTGAACTGACCTTGCCCCACTATCACACTGATGATTATCTCGAATATCACCACAGAATCTTTGTCCAGCAATGGATGGAGATAGAGACAGAGACCCTCATCAGAGCAATGTACTGAGTTCCCAATGCCCAGTTGAAGAACAGAAAGAGGGAGAAGATGACTAAGAAAGTCAGGACCATGAGGGGTTGGTCCACCCACTGATACAGTGTGCCTGATCTAGTAGGAGTACACCAAATCCAGCTCAACCTGGATTGAAGGAGCTTGTGATCAAACCAGACTCTGTATGTGGCTGCCAATGGGGGCATACTGAGAAGCCATTGATAATGGCACTAGGACCTGTTTCTACTGCATGCACTGGCTTTTTGGACCCGAGTCTATTTGGATGCACACCTTCCTAAGCCTGGATGGAGGGGTGAGGGGCTTGGACTTCCCTCAGGCAGGGTACCCTGCCCTCTATTAAGGAGCGAGGGGGAGGGAGGAGGGAGAGTGGGGAACAAGAGGAAAACAGGAGGAGGGGAGGAAGTGTAAATTTTTAAATGGAAAAATTACCTTTCTAGACCTGGATGGAGGTGGGGGGTCCTTGGACTTCCCACAGGGCTGGGAACCCTGATTGCTCTTTGGGTTGATGAGGGACGGGGACTTGATCGGGGGAGGGGGAGGGAAATGGGAGGTGGTGGCAGGGAGGAGGCAGAAATCTTTAATAAATAAATAATAAAAATTTAATTAAAAATAAAAAATAAAAAAAAGATGTTCCAAGAGCAGACCAGTCAAGAGGAAAATAAATATCAGTAAGAGATAAAATGAAAAAAATTACACTGTGGTTAACACTACCTAATTCTGAAAAAAATAAAGTCAGTTTACAATTTGAAAAAAAGAAGAAAAAGAAATTCATAAAAATAAATGCTTTAATAATGGTAAAGATTTTAAAGAGGCAGAGTAAATTAATTGAGCAAAAATAAGCCATGGAAAAATGGAAAATTCACAGAGAGTCTGCATTATGTATGGTATTGTTATTTTTTAATTTTTTGACTATGAAAGAGCTATGTACAGAAAGACGTTTCATTATGTGGGCTGCTAAGCTAAACCAGTATGTATATTGTAATGGTATCTTGAATTCAGAATTTGGGTCTAAGGATATGGTGCTTTGGAAAAGAGGTTTTTCTTTTGTTTTCACAGAAGATGAGAACCTACGGATTGTTTCTACACCAATATAGTTTCATGGACCAAGGCCTCCTGAATGTTTGCCGTGAATACCCTCGAAAAATTACTTCACATACTGCTGACTTAGCTGAATCTAGAGCACAAGAAACACCATGAAAGACCTGATTAATGGTGCCCCCATACAGTAGGAAGAAATATGGAGGGATATAACTGTGCCCATATTCCCAAATATTGTTTATAAATGTTCTTTTGCAGTTAAAGGGGGATATGATATAGATATAAATAATTTACATTGGTATAAATCTTGGTTTATTGATATAATAAGATCAATCTTGTTATATGTATACTTCTGCTCTTGATTGAGGTGTTGTGATTGTGTAGTTTATTTTAAAAATGAAATGTACAATTAAGAAATATATGTTAATAGATAGTCATCTGTAATAGTCAAGTTTGTAGTCATGTTAGTGGATTTTTCAGATGTACATAGATATATTTCAGATGGATAGGCATTCTTCATCTCTTTCAAAGACTACAGAATATGGCATTTAAATGTTTTAATAATTTAGGACTTTTCATGACAGTGAGACATGTCTGCTCCTGGCAGCATCAATTACTTAAGAAAAAAGATGGGCATCAAAGAGGCTCCTTATGGAGTTTGTCAAGTTGAAAGCATAGGCCCCTGCCCCTCACATCTATCCCAGCCCCCAGGCCTGGTTTGGACTCCAAATCCCAGCAGGTCAGGACTATTCCCCAGGGTATTTAAGTGATCCTGCAAAAGAGGAACACGTGGTCTCCCTTTCTTCCTGCAGTGGTCACGTTTTTCACAGCTTCCAGGTTCCCCCTTGGGGCCACCAGAGAGCGCAGATCTCCCATTAAACCTGGATATTTCTTAATTTGGCTTGACTTGGAATTTTTGTGTCGGCAGGGAGCTTACATTAAGAAATATTCCTAACATTTTGGAGGTTCCGCTGAGCTAGGGCATGCTCTTTCCACGTGGTAGGCCTCGTGTTGAAAGGCCCCTTAGTCTACAGTTCAAGCTCTCTATGCCCCACTTAAAATCAGCTTCTGGGCTACAGCGGCTGCATCTTGGTGAGTCCCCTTTCTTGTCTATGCTATAGGGTTTTGGGGGACCCATTTATACTAATTTTTGTCATTTTTGGATTTCTGCTGAAGTTGTGAGCTCACGCCGGGAATTCAAGTCCCAGGTTGCGGTCAATCTTGCAGGATCAGGCTTGGCTGAGGTGGAGATCTGTTTGTACTGGGATGCTGGGCATCCAATCTCCACAGCCCCTTTTGGACCTAAGAGCCATTTTAGAGGATGCTCTAAAATGAACTTAGGCCACATGGTTGGGCATAGACTCTAAAATGGGCACCAAAGTCAGGTCTGCTGTTGCCCCTGCAAGCCTCTTACAAAAATCTTTTTAAATTGAGCCTGTCTGAACAGAGTGTGTATATATATATATATATATATATATATATATATATATCCACGGTTTTTGGTCTCTGTGTTCTTGCCCCCCTCCCCTTAGTAGCCAATCTCTCACAGCACCATGCTGCCAAAGGCACTGGCCCCTCCCAAACTCCCTCAACCCCACACTTCTCAACCCCCTCCAGTGGAGCAACATTCTTCCCCCTCCCTTTCCCAATTCGGAGGTTCAAGGTCAACTTACACCTTCCCCTCCCCCTCCTACCTCACTGTTCCACTCCACGCAGTGGGCTAGCCCCTCCCAAGCTCTCTTTTCTCTTTCAAATCTCTCTCAGGTAGAAAAGTGGCTAGGTTCCTTTTCTATTAATGCTTCTGCTTTCCCACTTTATCTCTTAGTCAGTACCAGATATTAGGAAAGAGTTAAGAAAAGTTGAAGAGGATCCCCAAACTCCTATACAGGAAATGGTGAAAATGGCCTTTCAAGTTTTTAGTGCCCGAGAGGAATCAGCTGAGTCTTCCTGACAGACAAAACTATAATAATCTACAGGTCCAGGCCTTAGCAGCTTCCCTAAGGTCACAGGAAGGGGGACAAAGGAAGCCAACCACAGGGCTCTATCAAGTGAGGCCTAAATGGTCACTTGGCATGATATTGCACTACACCTGCTCAGAGGTTGTACCCTATCTTCTAGCAACCTGGACACTGGAAATCACAATGCCCCCATGCGGGCTTGTCTTCTATGCCAAGCCACAGAGTTTGGCCCCATCGCCACTGGAAAGTGAAACTGTGCCAGCCTTCAAACATCTCAGCCTTGCAGAGGATTGATGCTGCCCAGACTTGGTAAATCCCATAACTCTCTCCTAGCCTAGGTTCATGCTACAAGTGGCGAGTAAGTACATAAATTTTATTCTCACTCAGGCCTAAAGTTTCCCTCATCAATTTCAGTTATAGGGGTAGATGGGACCCTTTCCTCCCCACTTAAATCTTTGCCACTGCTCTGCATTCTTGCAGGACATTTTTTCTCTCATTCTTTCTTAGTGATACCGGCTTTCCCAGCACACTTACTGGGTGGAGATATTCTTAGCCGTTTCCCCAAAGCTTTATTCCGCTTCTTGGAGCCCCTTTTAACACCACCCATCTCCAAGATTCTCTTTTACAGCTTCAACCTTCCTGCCAGACATGTGCCCAGGCCAACCCACAAGGAGTTCTCCATATACACCAATTTGTGGACACCAACTGGTCAAAGATTGACAGGTCTCTCGAACCTCGATGAACAGGACCTCACACAGTAATCCTCACCACCCCCTCGGCTGCCAAGCTCTTGGGACACCCATGCTGGTACCATCTCTCCAGACTTAATTGGGTGCCTACTCAAGACACTTGGTATGTCCAGCAGATAGGACCTTCCACCCTCTGATTTTCCAGGATGCCACAATAAAGGGCCTACCTGCTCCTCATTCTGGCACACTCATCTTTAGCGATAACAGTTTTTTCCAGACACTGCCTACTCATCTCCCCCAAGGAACAGATGCTTGCCTTCTCCAGAATGACAGATCATGGGATGCCTTTCCAGCCACACCTCTCGCTGAACTTGAACACCTGGCTCTCCCTTTCCCTACACCACCCCATGCCTGCAGGAAGTAGCCAGATTTGAGTCTATGCCCTTTTTTTCCCAAAAGAGCCTAAATGTTTGTCACAATTACAATTCCAATTTTCTGTCACCCCTATATCCAAAGAGTCTGAAATGTCAAGGTGGAAGTGTAGGCCCCTGCCCCTTGCATCTATCTCAGCCCCCAGGCCTGGTCTGGACTTCAAATCCCAGCAGGCCAGGTCCTGACCCCTCCCTGGGGGTGGGGTCAGGACCACTCCCCAGGGTATTTAAGTGATCCCCCAAAAGAGGAACAAGTGGTCTCCCTTTCTTCCTCCCAGGGATGGCATTCCTAGGGCTTCCCAGTTTCCCCCTCGGGGCCACCTGACAGTGTAGATCTCCCATTAAACCTGGATATTTCTTAATTCAGTTTGTTTTGATTTGGCTTGATTGGGAATTTTTGCATGGGCAGGGAGCTTGTGTTAGGAAATGTTCCTAACAGAGTTTGCAAGTCATTTGTGCAAGAAACTGCTCTGGCCTAGACTGCTTCACTGGACATGTAGTATCAACAGAGAGATGACTGCTGAACTTGCCTAAAGGTGAGATGGTCCTTTGGGGTACATGCTTCATGAAAGAGTCTGTGAGACATTCTGCAGGACAAAGAGAAAGTGACTGTTTCATGGAAAAGTCTGCTGGATACTATGGCCCTGTAGGCTGAAGATGGATGCCCCAACTATACAGAAGAATTTAGGGTGACTGTCCAGGAAGTGAGATGTCTCTGTAATTTCTAGAGTTTTGGAAGTTCCTTATAATGCACTTTTTGTTTATTTAGGTAATATTCTATCCTTCTGGAGTCTTTGATGGTGTTGAAGAAATCATATTTATAGTTATAGTTCTTCTTAATTATGATAAAAGATAAAGTAAATATAAGTATTTAACTGTAATTATTATTTGAAACCTGTTTTGTTATATGTACTTTTACTATGTTAAAATTAAAACATTCCTTTTTTTTAAAACAGGAAAGGGGAAATAGTGTAGGAGGTTTTTCTGTTCATGTGTTGCTTTTATTGGGTAATAAGTAAAGGAACTGCTTTGGGCCTGATAGGGCAAAACTTAGGTAGGTGGAGAAGACAGAAATGAATGCTGGGAAGAAGGGCAGAGTGAGAGATAAGGATACAGAGAGGGAATTCAGAGAAGCATCACCTTTCACGATAGCCACAAATAGCATAAAATATCTTGGGGTAACTCTGACCAAGGAAGTGAAAGATCTATTTGACAAGAACTTTAAGTCTTTGAAGAAAGAAATTGAAGAGGATAACAGAAAATGGAAGGATCTTCCTTGCTCTTGGATTGGGAGGATCAACATAGTAAAAATGGCAATTCTATCAAAAGCAATCTATACATTCAATGCAATCCCCATCAAAATTCTCCACAGACCTTGAGAGGACAATAATCAACTTTATATGGAAAAACAAAAAACCCAGGATAGCCAAAACAATCTTATACAATAAAGGAACATCTGGAGGCATTACCATCCATGACTTCAAACTCTATTACAGAGCTTCAGTATTGAAAACAGCTTGGTACTGGCATAAAAGCAGAGAAGTAGATCAATGGAATCGAGTAGAAGACCCGGATTTTAACCCACAAACCTATGAACACCTGATTTTTGATAAAGGAGCTAAAAGTATACAATGGAAGAAAGAAAGCATCTTCAACAAATGGTGCTGGCAGAACCGGTTGTCAACCTGTAGAAGAATGAAAACAGATCCATATCAATCACCATGTACAAAACTCAAGTCCAAATGGATTAAAGACCTCAATATCAGTCTGAACACACTGAAGCTGATAGAAGAAAAAGTGGGAAGTACTCTACAACATATGAGCACAGGAGACCACTTCCTACATATAACCTGGGCAACACAGACATTAAGGACAACATTGAATAAATGGGACCTCCTGAGACTGAGAAGCTTCTGTAAAGCAAAGGACGCCGTCACTAAGATAAAAAGGCAACCCACTGACTGGGAGAAGATCTTCACCAACCCCGCAACAGACAAAGGTCTGATCTCCAAAATATATAAAGAACTCAAGAAACTAGACGATAAATGCTAAGTAACCCAATTAAAAAATGGGCACTGAGCTGAACAAAGAATTCTCAACAGAAGAAGTTCAAATGGCCAAAAGACACTTAAGGTCGTGCTCAACCTCCTTAGTGATCAGGGAAATGCAAATTAAAACAACTTTGAGATACCATCCTACAACTGTCAGAATGGCTAAACTCAAAAACACCAATGATAGCCTTTGCTGGAGACGATGTGGAGTAACGGGTACAATCATCCATTGCTGGTGGGAATGCAAACTTGTGCAACCACTATGGAAATTAGTGTGGCGATTTCTCAGGAAATTCGGGATCAACCTACCCCAGGACCCAGCAATACCACTCTTGGGAATATACCCAAGAGATGCCCTATCATACTACAAAAGTATTTCTTCAACTATGTTCATAGTAGCATTATCTGTAATAGCCAGAACCTGGAAACAAGTTAGATGCCCTTCCACAGAAGAATGGATGAAGAAAGTGTGGAATATATACACATTAGACTACTACTCAGTGGTAAAAAAAAAAACAATGACTTCTTGAATTTTGCATGCAAATGGATGGAAATAGAAAACATTATCCTGAGTGGGGTAACCCAGACCCAAAAAGATGAACATGGGATGTACTCACTCATAATTGGTTTTTACCATAAATATAGGACAGTTAGCCTATAATTCGCGATCCTAGCGAAGCAAAATAAGAAGGTGAACCCAAAGAAAAACATATAGTTATCCCCCTGGATATTGGAAGTAGTCAAGATTGCTGTGCAAAAATTTGAGAACTGAGACCGGGCGATGGTGGTGCAAGCCTTTAATCCCAGCACTTGGGAGGCAGAGGCAGGCGAATCTCTGTGAGTTCGAGACCAGCCTGGTCTACAGAGCTAGTTCCAGGACAGGCTCCAAAACCACAGAGAAACCCTGTCTCGAAAAACAAAATAAAAAAAAATTTGGGAACTGGGGGGTGGGTTGGGATGGGGGAAAGGGGAGATGGGGAAAGAAAAGTGAGAAAGGGAGGATAGGGGGAACTTGGAGAAATGGGATGGTTGGGATAATCAAGGTTGGATATGGGAGCAGGGAAGTATATATCTTAATTAAGGGAGCCATTTTAGGGTTGGCAAGAGCCTTGACTCTAGAGGGGTTCCCAGGGGTTCAGAGAGATGTACCCAACTTGGTCCTTGGGCAGCTGAGGAGAGAGAGCCTGAAATGGCCCGATCCTATAGCCATAATAACGAATATCTTGCATATCACCATAGAACCTTTATCTGGCGATGGATGGAGATAGAGACAGAGACCCACATTGGAGCAATGGACTGAGCTCCCAAGGTCCAAATGAGGAACAGAAGGAGGGAGAACTTGAGCAAGGAAGTCAAGACCGCAACGGGGGCACCCACCCACTGAGATGGTGGGGCTGACCTATTAGGAGATCACCAAGGCCAGCTGGACTGGGACTAAAAATGCATGGGATAAAACCGGACTCACTGAGTATGGTGGACAATGAGGGCTGCTGAGAAGCCAAGGACAATGGCGCTGAGTTTTGACCCTACTGCATGTACTGGCTTTGTGGGAGCCTACCCAGTTTGGATGCTCACCTTCCTAGACCTGGATGGAGGGGGGAGGACCTTGGACTGCCCACAGGGCAGGGAACCCTGACTGCTCTTTGGACTGGAGAGGGAGGGCGAGGGGAGTGGGGCATGTGGAGTTGGGGGAGGGGGAGGCAAAAGGGAGGCGGGGAGGAGGTGGAAATTTTTAATTAAAAAAATTCAATAAAAAAATAAATAAAAGATGGGTAACCATTTTGAACCAGAAACAAGAGAGGAGTAGATGGGGGACAGAGGGGAGACAGGGGATGAGAATTGGAGGACAGGGGAGAGGGGGAACTGCAGTTGGGATATAAAATAAATGAAAAATTTAATTTAAAAAACACACGGGTGACATCGTTCCCTACAAAAGCAGTCCTAGCCAGGCAATCCAACAGCCCATCAACATTGATGGAACCCATACCCAGGATCCTTGTCTTCTCTGGTGGGTAGGAGTTTACTGAGTGCCTCAAAATTTAAAAAAAAGTAGATGCCAGTGTTCATCTAACACGAATAATTGATATATATTATTCTTCCTCTGGCTCAGAAATTCTGATTTTCCCATTTGTTTTTAGTAAATCAAGTTGTATTCTCCCCTTCCCTCCCCACTTCTTCTCCTATTTCCTCCCTCCAGTTCCCCCTCCCAGATTGTCCAATCTGATCCCCTTTATAACAGTTTCCTGGTTTGTCTTGCGAGCTAAGGCAGCTATGGGAGCCACGGCAGGAAGACAAAACAGGAGACTGAGGGCAGTGAGGTTCTCTCACGGATGCCCATCATTAGAGTCTTAATCCTCCAGGACCAGTTTCATTGTTCCAGTAGAGAATGGTGTTTCTGAGGACTGAGATGCAGGTACCAACTGGCTCCACATAGCTGGGTTTCTACTTCTTGTCCAGTTTGTCTCTGGGGCACCTCTGGAGATCACGCCTGGCTCCATTCATCCCCTAGAGGGCAGAGCTGAGTCCCTGACCTTGTTCTGTGCCTTGTCCTGAGCCTCTTTCTCAGCTGTTTGTGAGGTGACTGCAGAGAAGAATATGTCCAGCAGGGGTCGCGGTGCACACGGATGTTCGCTGGGAGCACAGCCTTCTCTGGGAAAGAGAGCTAGACTCCAGGTTCTCAAAACACTGTTTTTCCATGCATTCTAAGTACTCTTTGTTTTGGAAAGCAAAGGTTAAAGGTTTGTTTTTTTGTTTTTTTTCGCCATAACTAAGTAAATTTTGTTTAGGGGAGAAATCTTGGGAGATGGATTTTGATCTGCTGTTCAGGCTTGCCTCAGCCTCCTGAGCATGGGACTAGATACAGAAACACACAAAAGAGCCTGGCTCCCAACAAGGTTTCACCTTTCAAGAAGCAAAACGATTTCTTACAACCTTTCATTTCCTCCTCTTGCAGCATTAACTGTGGAGATAATGCCATATTGGGTGCATTACACAGCTGCTAAAAAATTATGTGTATGTATGTCTGTCTGTATGTGGGTGTCTGCATGTGAGTGCATGTGCCCCAAGAGTTCTGAGGGTACAGGTTCTCTGGAGACTGAGATCCTGTCAGTTGTGAGCCACCTGATGTGGTAATAGAGAGCTTAACTCTGGTCCTTTGGAAGAGTAGCATGATGCCCTCGAGCACTGAGCCATCTCTCTATCCACATACAGGTTCTTAAACTCTGGCTTTTCACCCCATAGGGAATCTTACAACTGAATGTGAATATCCTGATTCTCATGAAACCCTAAAACCGAAATGTCAAGGAATGATACTGGGAGAGAGATGGCTTGGTGGAAAGTACCTGCCATGCAATGGTAAGGACTTGAGTTTTAATTCACAGAACCCATGTAAATGCTGGACACAGCGGAAGTATATGCACTCTCAAGGTTGCTATGGGGAGATGGCATGCAGAGACAGTAGAATCTCCAGAAATGCCAGGGCCAAGAAGACTGATCTACAGTGGAAAAACAATAAAGAAAGGCTGTCTCAAAGAAGGTGAAGTGGAAAGACCTGAGGTTGTCCACTCGCCGTGGCACACACACACACACACACACACACACAGTTACACATGGCCTCTATTCTCCCTGCCTGCCTCCCACACTGAGATCAGAAAAACCCCATTGCCTTCAACATATTAAAGAATCTCAAAGGCAGGAAACTTAAGTCAGGGTTTCAGAGACGTTTATGGGAGAAGGGAACTGGAACAGTGAGTCACAGGTTCCCTCCAAAGTCCAGCGCTTCTGCTTTAGCTCTGCATCCTCACGTGGTGCAGACAGAGCTCTCTGCTCTGTCCCCCATGAGGTCCCCAGTTCAGCTCTTCATTGACATGTCCTTGTGAACTCAGCCGAGTCATGTAGTTTGTTACGGCTCCACCTGTGAATGGTGTGAGATGTGTGTGTGACACAACACACTCCACCCTGTCTTCTAGGTGGCATTAACAGAGCCCAGAACTGAGTGTGTCATTTTGTAAGAGCAGCAAAGAGGGTTGTATGTGCCATGTCAATAATGGACCTGGGCCCTAGTTCATGTGGTTCATACCTGAACCTTGGTTCTGATATTCCATGAACAAAAGGAAGGGGCTCATTAAATTCCAAACAGCTGCTTTACTTGGAGAAATACCGACCTAAGATGCGATTGTGCTTCAGAGATATCAGTGGGCGTTGCTGTGCTCAGTAGAGGAAGGCTGACTGGATCCTGGCATTAGAGGGAACTCTTGGTACCTGGAAATGTGAATCTGAAATCTTACCTGTGTCATCAAAGTTGTGATGGATTCAGTACTCCTCAACTCCTAAGGATTGAGAAGAAAGAAAACAGTAAAGAAACCCCTCTATAACACGAATAAAATGTTTAAGAAAAGAAAGAAGAAAGGAAAGGGGATTAATTTATTGAAAGATGATTTTGCTCCTCTTTTGGGGTTTTGATTTCTGCCAGGATTGAATTATTTCAAAATCTCCTGAGTTTTTTAAACTTTGTTAAAAATAGATGTCTGAGGAAAACCAGCAGAATATTAACCAGTGTTACCCAAAACAAAGATTTAATTTTTTTTAATTACTAAAATAACAACTGCTAACACTATAATGTTTTGCCTTATATCATGAGGAAGCACCAACTGGACCCTGATAATTAGAAATTGAGCTCTAGAAATTTTCCATATAACCTAGAACTTTAATACTTCTTTCCTCCAGTACCTGATATTGGTTCCCAGATGACCCTTCTTGATATGAAGATCTTATTTATGGTTAAGTCCATTATATACAGTGGTGTTATATTTATTAATAGTATACACCCATATCTCCCTATACTTTATCTCATTTTATTTTATTTGAACAGTACCTTGCTATATTGCCTAGACTGATCTCATATTTGTGAGCTCAAATGATCCTCCTGCCTCAGATTCCTAACTATCTGAGACTACACTACAGGCATACACTACCACTTGCCTATAATTCATGTCAGCTCTAGGCCATTTATAAAAACACAATGTAAATAGGATGTAAGTAGCTTTCATTCTATATTGTTTAGGGAAGGATGACAAGGAATTATACCTCTTCAGTACATACACATTATTCTAACATTTTTGGTCTTTAGTTGGTTGAATTGCAGATGGCCAAGACTCCAGCAGTGAAGACCAATGCTGTGTGACGAGGTGCCCTACCTCACTATTTCTGTCCAACGTCTTGTGACAAGGAGTTCTACCTGAAGCAATTAGGCAAGAAAGGGGACATCAAACCGGGAAAGGAAAATGACTGCACATGTAGAAAACCCTAGAGATTCAATAAAAGTTTAGTAAATTGCAGCACACAGATTAATGCAAAGCTAATTGTATTTCTACATGGCAATGAAAAAATTCTGATAATTTAAGATAATGATTTTGTTCACAATAGTATCAATACCAAAATACTTAGAAATAAACTAAGGAGGCAAGTAGATGCTGAGGAAAGAAACTTAAGACAATGACTGGGAAAATAAATAACCTTTTACAAACTACAAAGTATTTATTTAGTGATGAATTTGTGCCACATCTCTAGAAACAATGACGATACTAAACACATCAGTAGCAACGAACAATACAGAAGCATGTAATGATCCAGGCAAGATGCATGTATCACCAGACAGGCAGAAGTCATTCCTTTTACAAATGTGTTAAGAAAAGATGTTAGTTATATAAGGATTTGAAATATTCAAAATTATAAATGGTTTCTAGCCATAAATAAAGGACATTGTCCTATAATTCATGATCCTAGACAAGCTAAATAAGAAGGTGAACCCAAAGAAAAACATATAGGCATCCTCCTGAATGTTAACCTTCATCAGGCGATGAAAGGAGACAGAGACAGAGACACACATTGGAGCACCGGACTGAAATCTCAAGGTCCAAATCAGGAGCAGAAGGAGAGAGAGCACGAGCAAGGAACTCAGGACCGCGAGGGGTGCACCCACACACTGAGACAATGGGGATGTTTTATTGGGAACTCACCAAGGCCAGCTGGCCTGGGTCTAAAAAAGCATAGGATAAAACCGGACTCGCTGAACATAGCGGACAATGAGGACTACTGAGAAGTCAAGAACAATGGCAATGGGTCTTTGATCCTACTGCACTTAATGGCTTAGTGGGAGCCTAGGCAGTTTGGATGCTCACCTTACTAGACCTGGATGGAGGTGGGTGATCCTTGGACTTCCCACAGGGCAGGGAACCCTGATTGCTTTTAGGGTTGACGAGGGAGGGGGACTTGACTGGGGGAGGGGGAGGGAAATGGGAGGCGGTGGCGGGGAGGAGGCAGAAATCTTTAATAAATAAATAAATTAAAAAATTCTCTTTAAAAAAAGATAAAATTTTAACAAAGTTTATATAAATAGATCACGTAAGTTAGTCTTTTGAGGTTTTCTTTTTTTACAAAGACTATCCTTAAAATTCCCCAGGAGTCAGTGAGTAAAGGGTTTTTAACACATGGGCAATTAAAAAAATCAAAACAAAAGAAAAACTAGCCTTCCTTTCATGGTGATCATAGAAGACCAAATGAAAACAGCAATGAAACGCCACTCTTTTGATCAGAAGACTGCCAAATATTAAATAGTGGAATAAAATTGGTATAATCCTGAACACAGTTACTGCCACATGCATTGAGTGCATAATACATTTGGTTTAGGGGTCAGGAAAGCAAGAGCATTTCATTAAAGGGGGCTGGATGAAGCAGGAGCAGGTGTGAGAGCCCTGGGTGCTTTACTCAAGGACTGTATGTAGTCAATGAGGCTGCTGGAGTTCAGAGGACACAGACACTTTCACATGGGAACAATAGATGACATAACCACAGAGCCCACAGGAAATGAAGTGGAAAGCCGCAGACTACTGGCATAGGTTCAGCAACCCCTGATGATGTTTCCACTTCAGTGATGATACCATTCATTACTGGGATGAAAAATTCAAATTATTGACAGTGTGCTAAAGCAATCAGGAAAATTCAAGGACTCAAAGAGAAAGTCCCTTTCTAATGAGGCCTAGTAATCTGCTGATGAGAGACTTATGCTTTAGTGTCAGAGCTTCTCTCTGATGGGAGTTCATTCACAGATGACAACCGTTTCTAAGGAGTGGTCCAAGACTCTGTGCTGATCCTATCATCACTAAGTTTGAGACCTGCGCTATTTAGCCTTTGTCTACTAGAGTCACCTGAGATGAGAAAACTTCAACTGAGAAATTGCATCCATTATATTGGCCAATGGGCACGCCTGTCCAGGCATTTTCTTAACTAAAGATTGGTATGGGAAGGCCCAGCCCACTGTGGGCAGAGACTTCCTTGGGAAGGTGGCCCTGGGTTGCATAAGAAAGGAATGTGATAAAGGCCAGAGGAGCCAGCCAATAGAGCAGTGTTCCTCTGTGGTCTCTGCTTCAGTTTCTGCTCAGGCTCTTGCGCTGACCTCTCTCCAGGATGGAATGCGAGTTGTAAGATCCCTAAACCCTTTCCTCCCCAAGGTGCTTTTGATCAGCAACAAAAAATGACAAACTAGGCCAACACCCTCTCTCAGTGCAACAGGGCAACACTTTTCAAGAAGATTGCGAGAAAAAAGCAAGCACTAAAGCCACACCCAGATAGCAGCTTAGGGCAGATGCAGAGACCCATGCTGCACACATTAGAACAAGAATATCTCCGAGGAAACATGGATAAGAATTTTGTGAGAGCCTGGTACACAAAACGATTTCATCTGAAGAATGTGTTCTGCTAAAGCAAAGCCTATTTGAGGAGAACATTAGGCTACGGCGTTCTGACAGCTCCAAGTACTATCTCCCTGAGACCTTTAACATGTTTTCCGAGCTAACCAGCTGAAGCAGTAAATGGAAATGCACAGTTTTGAGCCAACCCATGTGATTTCAGCTCAAAGTTGTCATAGTTACCCGATCTTCACAAGACACTATTGGTACATTACAGTCTCTCTAGCCCAGTGCTTCTCTACCTGCCTGTCACGACCCTCTGTTTTCTCAGTCACCTAAAACAATCAGAAAACACAGATATTTACATTACATTCCTAATAGTGGCAAAATTACCGTTATGAAGTAGCAACAAACATAATTTTAGAGTTGGGGTCATTATAACAGGGGGGATTGGACTAAGGGGTCACAGCATTAGGAAGATTGAGAACCACAGACCTAGCCATTGGCTCTCCCTCCCAGAAATCAGGCCTTGTCCCCAGCTCTCTGCTGTGACCTTGCAGCTCTCCTGGAGCTGAGTGCCTCCCTCCCCTTTGCAGCTGCAGACAAGGCTAGTCTCCCTCTCCCCCAGACTCCAAAGAACCTTGAATTTTTCTTTATTTACTAAAAATTTCTGCCTCCTCCCAATCCCCCATATCCCTCCCACTCCCCTCACTCCCCCTCCCTCTCCAGTCCTAAGAGCAGTCAGGGTGCCCTGCCCTGTGGGAAGTCCAAGGTCCTCCCCCCTCCATCCAGGTCTAGGAAGGTGAGCATCCAAACAGACTAGGCTCCCACAAAGCCAGTACATGCAATAGAATCAATACCTGGTGTCATTATCATTGGCTTCTCAGTCTGCCATCATTGTCAGCCACATTCAGAGAGTCCGGTTTGATCACATGCTCATTCAGTCCTAGTCTAGCTGACCTTGGTGAGCTCCCATTAGATCACTCCTACCTTCTCCATGGGTGGACCCACCCCTCGCGGTCCTGACTTCCTTGCTCATGTTCTCCCTCCTTCCGTTCTTCATCTGGGCCTTGGGATCAGGATATGCCCTTTGTTCTTTGGGAATGAAAAGTCAGCCTATGGCCCCCTTAAAATTGCATTGCACAGCATTGCATGGTGCAATGTGTTAGCTCCCCTAGGAACCAAAGGGTCTTTTCATTTAGGAAGTCACCACGCTATCCGCTATCCCTGGTGGCTATCTCTCCTGATGAATCTCATCTTTGGACCTGACAACCTACTCACTCTCCCTCCCTGCAGACATGGCTGCTTGTGGCCTTGATGCCATCATTTTTTCCTAACAAAACCCATCTGAAGGGTAATTCATCACTGCTTCTGTTGTGTGGCTAAGGTTTTCCTGGGGAGAAGCAACACATACAACTACTCATCCCAGATAGGGAACTCATGACAGAATAAAGCACAGGTACTACCAAAGCCCATCTTGGTGAATCAATGAATTGTTTTTGAATGTTTATTTATTTCATCTGCAATTGGGGTATGTCTGTGTGAGGCTGTCAAATCCATCACTTGCAGCTGGATTACAGACAGTGGTGAGCTGCCATGTGGGGTGGGCACTGGGAATTGAACACCAATCCCCTAGACAGTAGTCAGTGCTCTCAACCACTGAACCATCTCTCCAGTCCTGAACCAAAGAGTTTCACTGAGGTTAGTTACAGGAATATGGGTAAGGGGTTACTTACAGGAGCTCAAATGATTCAAAGACAACTGTATCCACAAGGCCCACTTCAGCATGGTGTCAGCTCCCAAAGCTGGGGCCCCAGAGAACACTGCACATCCTGCAGGCAGCTCCACAGGTTGGAGGGTGCCCTTCCCACGTGTCCCAATGGGTTAAATCTTTCCAGGCAGATGGGCTGGTTTCTGGTTCTCTCAGGCAGCTGGGCTTGCTGGAGAGTCTTCTGTGCAGCTTAGGTCCTCTCAGGGTCTTCTTTGTAGCTTGTCTTGTCTGAGAAGGACTCTCGAAAATCTTCATTGCTTCTCTGGGATGCAGGGGCCCAGTGGATTTGGTCAGTTTCAGGGACTTCCTGAAACTATTTTGAGTTGTTTACCTTCTGCCTTAAGGAGCTTCCTGCGGGGGTTGGTATAATCTTGGAGAAAACTGTCACACAATAGCTTCCTTTCTATGGACCTGTCTTCTGTAAATTATAGCAACAGTCATCTCTTTTGTAAATCTTATATTGTGGGAATGGGTTTGTGGCACAAGGGTGTCTCTGTGTGATTTTTCCTGGGGAAAAACACTCAAATATCTATTCATCCCAGAGAGAAAATTGAGGAGAGACTAGAGAAACATTCCTCTCTAGTCTAAATCAATGAACCACTAAGTTTATTGAAGTTCCTTACAGGCTAACGAGGGAGGGTTACTTGTAGGACAATGGATGACCAAAGGCATTTGTATAACCCAAAAGGCCACTTTAGTGTGGCTGAAAACTCACAAATTTGCATCCTTGGGGCTCGCAGTATAACTCTAATGTCCTCCACCAAAGAGGCTCGCCCTCTGGAGTTTCTGCTTCTGAATACTACAACTTTTGAGCTTGTTGAGCCTTCTTACTTCCTTTTGGTCCATGACATTTAAAAATATTCATTCATTCATTCGTTAACTCATTCATTCATTCAACCGTTTATGTGTGTGGGTATTCTGCCTGTACGTATGTCTGTGCACCACATGCATGCAGTACCTGCAGAGGTCATAAGAAGGCATCAGATCCCCCAGAACTGTAATTACAGATAGTTGAGATCTACCACGTGGGTGCTAGGAATCAAACCTGGATCTTTTGCAAGCGGAAAGTACTTTTAGCCATTGAGCCATCACTCCAGCCCCAGGTGTTTGTTTCTTACATTCCTCCTTCTTTCTTTCAGCATGCAATGTTGCAACGAGAAGAAAAATACTTTAACAAGGTTGTGGTGAGGCTTAGAGGATATGTTCTGTATTCAGTAAATGATTATTGTTAGCAAAATAAAATGTTATGACACAATACAAATTTACTTAGTAAAAAATAATATATATATACATATATATATATATATACACACATATATGCACATCTGGCCTTTGGTGTTTAAAGAGAGAGTTGCTTCCAGGACCTTTATCAGATACCAATAAGCTCTAATAGTGGCGTAGTATTTATATAAAACCCACAAACATCTTTCCATTGACATCATATAATCGCTAGATTCTTCCACTTATTTATATGTATGACTCTGTGTGTGTATGTGTGTGTGTGTGTGTGTGTATGGTGTGCAGGTGCCCATGGAAATTGCAGTGTTGGATCCCTTGAAGCTGGAGCAACTGGCAGTTGTGAGCTGCCCGATATTGGTGCTGAGAACCAAGGGAGGGTTCTCTGGACAAACAGCAAGAATCTCTGGATTCTTTATAATGTCTAACACAAAGTAAATATTATATAACTACTTTTTAAAGTATAGTGCTAGGATAATTTTAATAAGAAAAATTAGCTGAGCAGTGAACATGCATGCCTTTAATCCCAGCACTTGGGAGGCAGAGGCAGGTGGATCTTTGTGAGTCTGAAGCCATCCTGGCCTACAGAGTGAGTTCCAGGATAGCCAGAGCTACACAGAGAAACCTTGTCTCAAAAAACAAAGAATATTGATTCAGTAAAAACAATTTAAAAAATATTTTCAATCCACAGTTGTTTGGATCCACAAATGTGAAACTCGTGGATATAGATGGGTTTTTGTTATTACTGTCTGTTATTTTGCTTTTTTACTTGGTTTTTCAAAATAGGGTTTCTGTGCCTTAATCACTATGTTCCACCCCTAGAACTGACTTCCATAAATTCGTGTATTTGGGAGCTGCTGCTGGGATCCTCTTCATATTGTAGGAATGATGGAGGATATTCTTGTAGAAGTGTTCCATGGTAGCATTATGGCACGTAGTAAAAGTGCAATAAATGATGACTTTTTTGTTATTATCATAATTATATTCATTGTTTACAGCACAGAGAGTGAATTCTGTACGCATACTGAGTTTGATCACATGATCCATTATCCAGCTGGCCTTGGTGAGCTCCCATTAGATCAGTGGGTGGGCGCACCCCTCGCGGTCCTGACTTCCTTGCTCATGTTCTCCCTCCTTCTACTCCTCATTTGGACCTTAGGAGTTCAGTCCAGTGTTCCAATGTGGGTCTCTGTCTCTATCTCCATCCATTGCCAGATGAAGTTTCTATGGTGATGTGTAAGATATTCATCAGTATGGCTATAGGATAGGGCCATTTCAGGCTCCCTCTCCTCAGCTGCCCAAGGATCTAGCTGGGGACATCTCTATGGACACTTGGGAACACCACTAGAGTCAAGTCTCTCGCCAACCATAAAGTGACTTGCTTAATTAAGATATGTACTTCCCTACTCCCATATCCACCCTTCCTCCATCCTAACAGTCCCATTCTCCCAAGCACTCCCCATCCTCCCCTTCTCCCCTTTTTCTCCCCATTTCTCCTTACCCCCAACCCACCCCACCTCAAGTTTCCGATTTTTGCCTGGCAGTCTTGTCTCCTACCAATATCCAGAAGGATAACTATATGTTTTTCTTCGGGTTCATCTTCTTATTTAGCTTCTTTAGGATCTCACATTATAGGTTCAATGTCCTTTATTTATGGCTAGAACCCACTTATGAGTGAGTACATGCCATATTCGTCTTTTTGGGTCTGGGTTACCTCACTCAGGATAGTGTTTTCTATTTCTATTCATTTGCATGCAAAATTCAAGATGTCATTGTTTTTTACTGCTGAGTAGTACTATAATGCGTACATATTCCACACTTTCTTTGTCCATTCTTCCATTGAGGGGCATCTAGGTTGTTTCCAGGTTCTGGCTATTACAAATAATGCTGCTATGAACATAGTTGAGCAAATGCTTTTATAGTATGATTGGGCATCTCTTGGGTATATTCCCAATAGTGGTATTGCTGGGTCCTCGGGTAGGTTGATCCCAAATTTCCTGAGAAACCGTCACACTGCTTTCCATAGTGGTTGCACAAGTTTGCATTCCCACCAGCAATGGATGAGTGTGCCCCTTTCTCCACAACCTCTCCAGCAAAGGCTATCATTGGTGTTTTTGATTCTAGCCATTCGGACAGGTGTAAGATGGCATCTCAAAGTTGTTTTGATTTGCATTTCCCTGATCGCTAAGGAGGTTGAGCATGACCTTAAGTGTCTTTGGGCCATTAGATCATCAGAAGAAGTTCTGTTGAGAATTCTCTGTTCAGTTCAGTGCCCCATTTTTAATTGGGTTAATTAGCTTTATAAACTGTAGTTTCTTGAGTTCTTTATATATTTTGGAGATCAGACCTTTGTCTGTTGCGGGGTTGTTGAAGGTCTTCTCCCAATCAGTAGGTTGTCTTTTTGTCTTAATGACAGCGTTTTTTGCTTTACAAAAGCTTCTCAGTTTTAGGATGTTCCATTTATTCAATGTTGCCCTTATTGTCTGTGCTACTGGGGTTATACGTAGGAAGTGGTCTCCTGTGCCCATATACTGTAGAGTACCTCCCACTTTCTCTTCTATCAGATTCAGTGTGTTCAGATTGATATTGAGGTCTTTAATCCATCTGGACTTGAGTTTTGTGCATGGTGATAGATATGGATCTATTTTCATTCTTCTCCATGTTGACATCGAGTTACGCCAGCACCATTTTTTGAAAATGCTTTCTTTCTTCCATTGTATAATTTTAGCTCCTTTGTTGAAAATCAGGTGTTGATAGGTTTGTGGGTTAAAATCTGTGTCTTCTATTCGATTCTATTGGTCAATATCTCTGTTTTTGTGCCAATACCAAGCTGTTTTCATTACTGTAACTCTGTAATAGAGTCTGAAGACAGGGATGGTAATGCCACCAGAAGTACCTTTATTGTACAGGATTGTTTTGGCTATCCTGGATTTCTTGTTTTTCCATATAAAGTTGATTATTGTTCTCTCAAGGTCTGTAAAGAATTTTGTTGGGATTTTGATGGGGATAGCACTGAATCTATAAATTGCTTTGGGTAGAATTGCCATTTTTACTATGTTGATCCTCTCAATCCAAGAGCAAGGGAGATTCTTCTATTTTCTGGTATCCTCTTCAATTTCTTTCTTCAAAGACTTAAAGTTCTTGTCAAACAGATCTTTCACTTCTTTGGTTAGAGTTATCCCAAGATATTTTATGCTATTAGTGGCTATCGTGAAAGGTGATGCTTCTCTGATTTCCCTCTCTGCTTCTTTATCCTTTGTGTGTATAGGAGGGCAACTGATTTTTTGGAGTTGATCTTGTATCCTGCCACGTTACTAAAGGTGTCTATGAGCAGTAGGAGTTCTTTGGTGGAGTTTTTGGGGTCGCTTATGTACACTATCTTATCATCTGCAAATAACGAAAGTTTGATTTCTTCCTTTCCAGTTCAAATCCCCTTGATCTCCTTATGCTATCTTATCGCTATTGCTAGAACTTCAAGCCCTATATTGAAGAGATATGGAGAGAGTGGACAGCCTTGTCTTGTTCCTGATTTTAGTGGGATGGCTTTGAGTTTCCCTCCATTTAATTTAATGTTAGCTGTCAGGATGCTGTAAATAGCTTTTATTATAGTTAGGTATGACCCTTGTATCCCTAATCTCTCCAAGACCATTATCTTAAAGGGGTGTTGAATTTTGTCAAATGCTTTTTCAGCATCTAATGAAATGATCATATTTTTTCCTTTAGTTTATTTATATGGTGGATTACACTGATAGATTTTCGTATGTTGAACCAGCCCTGCCTCTTTGGGATGAAGCCTACTTGATTGTAATGTATAAATTTTTGGATGTGTTTTTGGATTCGGTTTGCCAGTATTTTATTGAGAATTTTTGCACTGATGTTCATGAGTGAGAATGGTCTGTAATTCTCTTTCTTGGTTAAGTCTTTGTTTGGTTTTGGTATCAGTGTGACTGTAGCTTCATAAAAGGACTTTGTCATTGACTCTTCTGTTTTTACTTTGTGAAACACATTAAGGAGTATAGGTATTAGCTCATCTTGGAAGTTCTGGTAGAATTCTGCATTGAAACCATTTGGTCCAGGGCTTTTTTTGGTAGGGAGGTTTCTGATGACAGCTTCTAATTGCTCGTGACTCACAGATTTATTTAAACTGTTCACCTGATCTTGACTTAATTTTGGTATATGGTACTTATCTAAAAATAAGTATCCATTTCTTTCACATTTTCCTATTTTGTGGCATACAGGCTTTTGTAGTAAGATCTAATGATTCTCTGAATTTCTTCTGTGTCTGTGGTATGTCCCCCTTTTCATTTCTAATCTTGTTAATTTGCAGGACCTCTCTCTGACATTTCATTAGTTTGGATAGGGCTTTGTCAATCTTGTTGATTTTCTCCAGGAACCAGATTTTTGTTTCATTGATTCTTTGGATTTTGTTCTTTGTTTCTATTGTGTTGATTTCAGCCCTCAGTTTGATTATTTCCAGTCTTCTACTCCTCCTAGATGAATCTGCTTCTTTTTTGTCTAGAGCTTTCAGGTATGCTGTTAAGTCTCTAATGTGTGCTTTCTCCATTTTTTTTTAATGTGGGAACATAGTGCTATGAACTTTCCTCTTAGCACTGCTTTCATAGTGCCCCATAGGTTTGGGTATGCTGTGTCTTTATTTTCATTGAATTCAAGGAAGACTTTAATTTCTTTCTTTATTTCTTCCTTGACCCAGGGGTGGTTCAGTAGTTGACTGTTCAATTTCCATGAGTTTGTAGGCTTTCTGGACTTAGAACTGTTGTTGAATTCTAGCTTTATTCCATGGGGATCCGATAGTACACAGGTGGTTACTACAATTTCTTTGTATCTATGGATGCTTGCTTTGTTACCAATTATGTGATCAAGTTTTGAAAAGGTTCCATGTGATGCTGAGGAGAAGGTATATTCTTTTCTGTTTGGCTGGAATGTTCTATAGATGTCTGTTAAGTCCATTTGGTTCATTACATCTGCTAATTCTCCTATTTCTCTGTTAACTTTCTGGCTGGATGACCTGTCCATTGGTGAGAGCAGAGTGTTGAATCTCCTACTATTAGAGTGTGAGGTTTTATGTGTGCTTTGAGTTCTAGTAATGTTTCTTTTACATATGTGGGTGCTTTTAGATTAGGGGCATATATATTCAGGACAGAGAATTCCTCCTGATGAATTATTGCTTTATGGGTATAAAGTATCCATCTCCATCTCTTCTGATTGATTTTAGTTTGAAATCAATTTTGTTAGTTATTAGTATAGCCACACCTGCGTGTTTCTTTGGTCCATTTGATTGGAAAACCTTTTCCCATCCCTTTACTCTGAGGTAGTGTCTGTCTTTGAGTTTGAGGTGTGTTTCTTGTAAACAGCAGAATGTTGGATCCTGATTTCGTATCCATTCTCTTAACCTGTGCCTTTTTATAGGTGAATCGAGTCCATTGATATTAAGTGATATTAATGACCAATGGTTGTTAACTCTGGTTATTTTTGTTTTGGGTGGTAGAGTTTGTGTGTTTCCCTTCTTTGAGTTGTGCTGGTGGAGGGTTGTCAGATGCTTGTGTTATTATGGGTGTTATTGGCTTCCTTGGTTTGTGATTTTCTTTCTAGTATTTTCTGGAAGGCTGGGTTTGTGGCAATGTATTGTTTAAATCTGTTTTTGTCCTGGAATATCTTGTTTTCTCCATCGATGGTGAATTCAAGATTTGCTGGGTATAGTAGTCTGGGCTTGCATCCATGGTCTCTTAGTGTCTACAGCACATCGATCCAAGACCTTCTGTCTTTCATGGTTTCCATTGAGAAGTCAGGTGTAATTCTGATAGGTTTCCATTTATATGTTACTTGACCTTTTTCCTTTGCTGCTCTTAATATTGTTCTTTATTCTGTATGTTTTGTGTTTTGATTATTATAGGGTGTGGGGAATGCTTTCTTTTGATCCAATCTATTTGGTGTTCTGTATGCTTCTTGTACCTTCATAGGAATATCCTTCTTTAGGTTGGGAAAGTTTTCTTCTATAATTTTGTTGAATATATTTTCTGGGCCTTTGAGCTGTAATTCTTCTCCTTCTGCTACCCCTAATATTATTAGGTTTGGTCTTTTCACTGTGTCCCAGATTTCCTGGATGTTTTGTTTTAAGAATTTGTTGGATTTGTTTTGCTCTTTAATCAGTGAGTTTATTTCCTCTATAGTATCTTCAATGTCTGAGATTCTTTCTTCTATCTCTTGTATTCTGTTGGTAATACTTGTCTCTGTAGTTCCTCTTCGTTTACCCAGATTTTCCATATCCAGCCTTCCCTCGGTTTGTGTTTTCTTCATTACCTCCATTTCATTCTCTAAGTCTTGAACTGTTTCCCTTACCTGTTTGATCGCTTTTTCTTGTTTTTCTTGGGTATGTTTGACAGATTTATTCATTTCCTCTACCTTTTTGTTTGTCATCTCTATTTCTTTATGGCAGTTTTTCACCTCCTGTTTAAGATACTCTATTATTTTCATATAGTTCCATTTAAAGTCGATTTCTTCTATTTCTTCTGGAGTAGGGTGTTCAAATTTTCTTGTTTCGGGATCCCTGGATTCTGGTGATGTCATGTTGCCTTTCAGGTTGTTGGAGGAATTCTTGCATTGGTGCCTGCCCATCTCTTCCTTCAAATGGAGCCAGGAGAGGCCTGGTGTCTTGGTCCAGTCTTTGCTGTGACTGACTCTCTGTGTGGATCTCCTCAGTACAGGAGCAGGAACTGTTCCTGTCTGGATGGAACTCCTCAGCACTGAAACAGGGATATCTGGTATCCCCCTCTGGGTGGATAGCCCCTCTGGATAAAACTCCTCAGCACTGAAACAGGGATGCCTGGTATCCCAAGCACACTGAGGACAAAAGGGCCAATGTGGGGGGCAGGGTGGGGTCGAGTAGAACACAGGAGACCCTGTAGCACATGCTAAACTTGCCCACACTCCCTTGCAGAGACCTTCAGGCCTGCCCGGCTGGCAGACACTCACCCCTCTGGGTAAGTAGCCTTAGTGCAGGAGCAGGAAACTGTTCCTGAGCCAAGAACCTTGCAGACAACAGGGCAGGCTTGGGGGAGGCTGGGTCATGTGTAAAAAAGACACCCCTGCAGCAGGAGCTGGGGAAAGGGGGTTGTGCTCTCTTCCAGGACAGGCTACCTGAGGATAGCACACACTCACCTGTCCAGATAGAACTCCTCAGCACTGAAACAGGGATGCCTCGTAGCCCAAGGACACCGCAGACAAAAGGGCTAAGGCAGGGAGCAGGGCGGGGTCGAGTAGAACACAGGAGATCCTGCTACACAAGCTGAAGGTGCCCTCACTCCATTGCAGTGACCTTTAGGCCTGCCCAGCAGGCAGACACTCGCAATTGATAACTTCTGGAAGAGGCAAAGTCAGTTCTTTTGGACAGTATAGTGCTTGGTAGGTTAATCATGCACCACTGGGTGGCTACCCACTTTACAGTACATAGGTAACACACATTGTACTTGATGATCTTAGAAAAAATAGTACACAAAGTTGAGTGGGTCAGGAAAGGTGGGTAGTTCTGGAAGAAGTTAGGGGGACATATGATCAAACCACATAGGACAAATTCTCAAAGAACTAATAAAAACAGAAATAATGAAAGAAACTGAAAGAACAACAATTTTTTTTTTTTTGGTTTTTTTCGAGACAGGGTTTCTCTGTGGTTTTGGAGCCTGTCCTGGAACTAGCTCTTGTAGACCAGGCTGGTCTCGAACTCACAGAGATCCGCCTGCCTCTGCTTCCCACGTGCTGGGATTAAAGGCGTGTGCCACCACCGCCCAACCAAGAACAACAATTTTAAAATGCAATAAGGGAATAATTTTTAATATGCCTGTAAAGTAGGTAGAAAATAAAGACTGACAAAAAGAACGGACTATGAAACTGAGGCATCTAGAGCATTAAATAATTCCACTAAAGTCAGATAAACCAGACACAGAATTTTAAAAAGAAGTATCTGATACTATATCCTATGTGAATCCCATGATTTTAAGATTATTAGGAGTTATCCTGGATAGTCCACAAAACATGGTAGAAAACTTTCCAGGAAAGCAGCCTTTGGAAGTGGAATCGGGTATACTACAGTGGTGTTCATCTTCTGTCCCCATTTTTGGTGTTGGAGCTTTGCTATTTAATGAGCGTTAAACCTTAACTGAAGGATCCATCGCACTTATCCATTTGATGTTCATTGGCTTAAAAAGCACTGTTTGGGCACTGAATCTCAAAAGGTACATAAATTAGTTACACATACCCCTCTTTTGGGGGGTTCCCATTGTAGCGGCAAAAACTGGAGTGAAACTCCCTCTAATACTGTAGAGCAGAGATTGCAAGACACATGTGGAATGCTAAAGGAGCAGGGTTGGAGCAGGGACCAAGGCAGTATCACTGCCAGTATAACACATAGGCCTCTTCTCTAGGAGTGTCCTGTTTATTTATCATATATTGTGTATATGCGAACACATGTGTACACTCATGTGTGTGTGTGTGTGTGTGTGTGTGTGCATGTCTATGGGTGGAAATGCATGTACATGTGTGTGGAAGCTAGAGACCAATTGCAGATTTTATTCTCCAGTGGTCATCCACTTTATTTATTAAGTGTTTTGGTTTTTCTTTAAGACAGGGTTTCTCTGTGTAACAGTCTTGACTATCCTGGAACTCACTCTGTGGGCCAGGCTGGCCTGGAACTCACAGAGATCTGCCTGCCTCTGCCTCTCCTCTCGAGTGCTAGGACTAAAGGCATGCACTACCATTGCTCCACTCACCTTAGTTTTTGAGACAAGTTCTCTAAGTGAGACCTGGGGCTTACTGATTCAGCTAGGCTGGCTTAGCAGTGAACGCCAGAAATCCTTCTGTCATGGACTCTCGATGCTGGGATTACAGGCAAAGCTCCATGCCTGACTTCTTTTTTTAATATGGGACCAACTCAGCCATTTCTCCAGTCCCAGTCACATTGCCTTCTTCACAGAGTCACAGAACTTTCAATGGCCTGGTGGTACTGCTTTAAGAAAGCAGGCTGGATAAACCATAATCTTCTGTAAGAGCAGTATGTTCTCTCCTGCTGAGCAACCTTTTTAGTTCCCAATATGACATCATTTTATAGCTTATTTGCATCAGTTTGCAGACATCTATATGGACAATAGTTTTTCTCTACACAGGCCATTTGTTTCTTTATATGTCTTTTTTTTTTTTTTTTTTTTTTTGGTTTTTCTGTGGTTTTGGAGCCTGTCCTGGAACTAGCTCTTGTAGACCAGGCTGGTCTCGAACTCACAGAGATCTGCCTGCCTCTCTTTATATGTCTTACAATTTTTGTTGACAAGAAATGCCCCATAAGTGGGTCCCAGAAGTCTGACACTGAAATTTTCAGTTCCGGACTACAGTTTTCTTAGATTTGATTCTCTCTGTCTTCTGATTCTTCCTTCTTGGAGTAAAAAGGCATGTATCGTATTTTTCATTTTACAGGTACTCACAGTTAAGAGATTTTGGAATTTACATAGACTTTGTATTCTAGGGAGATTTTGGATAATTTAAAGAGTCTGGACTTCTAAAGTATTCAGTTTTTAAAAGATTGTGGAAGTTTTCAAAGTTGGAATGCTTCATATTGTGATATAAAATTAACATGCCATGTTAGGAACAAAGAGGGAAGTTTGGAGTTGAAGAGTGATGTTTGTACAGCTGGCTGACAAGAGGTTAAGTGTGCTGGATAGTTTTTTTTTTTTTTTTTTTTTTTTTTTGTCAGCTTGACACAGACTAGAGTCATCTGAGAGGAGAGAGCCTCAGTTGAGCAGCTGCCTGCATAAGACTGGCTTATCCACAAGCCTGTGGAGCTTTTTCCTAACGGAAATTGATGTGGGAGGGCCCAGCCCCATGTGGGTGGTACCACCCCTGGCCTGGTAGTAAGGGGTGCTTTAAGAAAGCAGGCTGGATAAGCCATGAGGAGTGAGCCAGTCAGCAGCACTCTTGCATGGCCTCTGCATCAGCTCTTGCCTTCAGGCTCTTCCCTAATTTGGGTCCCTGCCCACTTCCTTTGATAAGGATTGTGATGTGGAAGTGTAAGCAAAATAAGCCCTTTCCTCCCCAAGTTCCTTTGGTCACACGGTGTTTTATCACAGCAATAGAAACCTTAACTGAGACACAAGCTTTAAGAATTAGGTTGCTTAACAGTCTGCCCCAGGCTTTACTTCCTGATTTAACTGATTCTCAAGTTACCTGGAAATGAGAATCTTCACTGAACATGCTCACCATTTGAAGTGTAAACAGAGACTTCTGGCTTCCCAGAATATATCAGAGCTGTTCAAACGCATCCTCAATCCAGATTTGTCTTTTATGTTTTTTGGTTTTGGTGGACAATTGTTTCTCAATATTATGCTGCTGACTCAGTTAGCTCAGAGTCCAAGAACTGCCTGTGTTTTGTTTTGGTTTGTTTTGGTTTTGGTTTTGTGACGGGAAATGGATAAAGTGAGCTCTGAATGAAGTCAAATACAGATGAGCGCTGTGAGTGAGCTTTTATAGGCAACTCCCAGACAGTTCAAATACTGAGCATTTTCTAAGAATGGAGCTTTGAAAGCATGGTGGCTGCATTGCCGCTGCTGCTCCTGTGGTTGCCAGGCTCAGGTTTATCATGCTGCTGGCTGGCTTTCAAGTCCACATGGGAGCTGAGGAGGGACTAGAGCAACCAGACAAGCTACAGGGCGGGAAATTGCTATTCTCCTCATGATCACCCAGATGACTTGCATAAATGTTTTCAGGCTACTGTCAGCCTGAGTTAATTTTCAAAATTCTGAAAAAAAAAAGATTCATTCTTACTGTTTCCTCTTTTATGAAGAAGAAAATTTCTGAAGGTTCATACGACAGTATGTTTAGATCACAACTACCATTCCAAAAGAGATACTATGGGGTTTATTCTGAGCCACATGAGTGACCATGGTCCAGGAGCAATTCTGGTTGTTATGAAGGACATGTTCTATCACAGAAATGTATTTCTCTTAACCTTTTCTAGTTACGAAAAAAAAAAGAAACCTATGAACCATTTACAAGATACACTGGAGGTGACATCAGGTCAATAGTTAGGCAATGCAGAGGTATCTGCTACCGGTTTCAGACCCTAGCTTATGGCATCACAGGCTTCAGAAGCTATCTTATTCTTAGCGTTTGAGTCACTGGAAGCAATTGGCCTGCCAGGGTAGCACATATTTTCAATGGTTATCTGATGGTCAGGAGGATGCTAGGGCAGAAACAGAGGAGGGATACATGCGCGATAAAGAGGATAATGATCGCCCAAGATGATTTTGGTCCATTATCTGCAACATTCCAACTCCTCACCATCAGGAACTTCTAATGAGAAAGTCTGCAGAATTTTCAACATACTCGTGGTTTTCCAGGAAACCAACCATTATTACACTCAATCTGTGAGGTGAACAGGGACCCAACAACCGGACATTAAAAACTAAAAGTTCTTCATATAATCCTATGCTACTGATGAATTCTTAAGCTATAACTTCAGAAGGAACACTACCCACTGCATCAGCAAGAGATTTTCACACTTCTAATACCTTAGCTCACAGCTAAATGTATAGATAGTTCTTAGCTTTCGTTACATTAAAAAAAATGTAACACTGAGACAGGAGGAAAGGAAATGAAGTTTTTGAAGTTTTTCCACTCTAGTTGTGGCACAAAAATAAAGGAACTTATTTTTCTTTTCTAATTTGTATATCCTGTTTTTTGTTTGTTTGTTTTTTATTAATTAATTAATTTTTTATTATAGATTTCTGCCTCCTCCCCACCACCACCTCCCATTTCCCTCCCCCTCCCCCAACCAAGTCCCCCTCCCTCATCAGCCCTAAGAGCAATCAGGGTTCCCTGCCCTGTGGGAAGTCCAAGGACCACCCACCTTCATCCAGGTCTAGTAAGGTGAGCATCCAAACTGCCTAGGCTCCCACAAAGCCAATATGTGCAGTAGGATCAGAAACTCATTGCCATTGTTCTTGAGTTCTCAGTAGTCCTCATTGTCCGCTATGTTCAGCGAGTCTGGTTTTATTTAATGCTTTTTCAGACCCAGGCCAGCTGGCCTTGGTGAGTTCCCGATAGAACATCCCCATTGTCTCAGTGTGTGGGTGCACCCCTCGCGGTCCTGAGTTCCTTGCTCGTGCTCTCTCTCCTTCTGCTCCTGATTTGGACATTGAGATTTCAGTCCGGTGCTCCAATGTGGGTTTCTGTCTCTGTCTCCTTTCATTGCCTGATGAAGTTTAATATTCAGGAGGATGCCTATATGTTTTTCTTTGGGTTTACCTTCTTATTTAGCTTCTCTAGGATCATGAATTAAAGGCTCAATGTCCTTTATTTATGGCTAGAAACCAAATATGAGTGAGTACATCCCATGTTCCTCTTTTTGGGTCTGGCTTACCGAAAGTGGGAAGTACTCTACAACACATGGGCACAGGAGAACACTTCCTACGTATAACCCCAGCAGCACAGACATTAAGGGCATCATTGAATAAATGGGACCTCCTGAGACTGAGAAGCTTCTGTAAAGCAAAGGACACTGTCACTAATACAGAAAGGGAACCCACTGACGGGGAGAAGATCTTCACCAACCCTGCAACTGACAAAGGTCTGATCTCCAAAATATATAAAGAACTCAAGAAACTAGACCGTAAAAGGCTAATCAACCCAATTATAAAATGGGGCACTGAGATGAACAGAGAATTCTCAACAGAAGAAGTTCAAATGGCCAAAAGACACTTAAGGTCATGTTCAACTTCCTTAGTGATCAGGGAAATGCAAATCAAGACAACTTTAAGATACCATCTTACACCTGTAAGAATGGATAAAATCAAAAACACCAATGATAGCCTTTGCTGGAGAGGTTATGGAGAAAGGGGTACACTCATCCATTGCTGGTGGGAATGCAAACTTGTGCAACCACTTTGGAAAGCAATGTGGCGTTTTCTCAGGAAATTCGGGATCAACCTACCCCAGGACCCAGAAATACCACTCTTGGGACTATACCCAAGAGATGTCTTATCATACAACAAAAGTATATGCTCAACTATGTTCATAGCAGCATTGTTTGTAATAGCCACAATCTGGAAACAACCTAGACGCCCTTCAATGGAAGAATGGATGAAGAAAGTATGGAATATATACCTATTAGAGTACTACTCAGCAGTAAAAAAAAAAAATGACTTCTTGAATTTCGCATGCAAATGGACGGAAATAGAAAACACTATCCTGTTTGGTTTTTGTTAAGACTGGAAGTAAGCAGTAACCTTTGTGCTGCTCCTGCATCCGTATTGTTCTTGGTTTATAAAACCAACACTAATAAAGCACTCCCCTAAACTGAAATCAGGTTGTTCCTACTCTAAATTCCTGAATATCAATGCAAAACAGTGGGCAACTCCATGTTACAAGCATAATTCAATGTTCCACTTTGCATGCCAGTGCAGAGGCAGGGGCTTGAGCACACTCCATTGGATGCATAAGCACCAGCACGGGTCAGCAGTACCAGACTGACAAATGATTTATTCCTAAAAGTCAAAGGGAACCATTCTGGAAACTTACTAAAGAAGATTGAGAGATTAAGATTGATTAATCTTACTAAATCACCACACAGGCATATTCAAACCATGTAAGAAAAACTAGGCCCCAGGACTTACCAAAGACACCAGATCAAGGAAGGTTCAACACCCTGACCTGGACTCCATGAGGACAGGGACACCAGTGTCAAGGTTTCACTACTTGTAGATGATAAGATTTAATACATAGAACACCGTAAAGCTTCCATCAAAAACAAAACAAAACAACAAAAAAAAATCATCTTAGTGCTGATGAACACTTTCAGCAAACTGGCAGGATACAAAGTTAATCTAAAAAAATCAGCAGCCTTCCTATGCACCAATAACAAACAAGCTGTGGAGGAAATGAGGCAAACAATACTACTCATGATTTCCTCAAGAAAATCCCTGGCAGTGTACCTAAACATGGAAGGAAAAAACCTCCATGATATGCATGATAAAAACTTGGGAACACCAAAGAAAGAAACTGAAGAAGATACCAGAAGATAGAAAGACCTCCTGTGCTCTGGATTTGAAGAATCAATAAGTGAGATTGATTATACTGCAAAAGGACTCTACTCAATGAATGCTCATCAATATCCCCATGAAATTCTTGCCAGAACAATCTTAAAATTCATATGGATGCGCAGAAGAAGGCATTTAGTCAAAGCAATCCTAAGCCAAGAGTAACAATTAGATATAATTCTTGTAACACTGATGTTCACTGCAGCAATATTCACAGTAGGTAAGTCATGGAAACAGCTTATGTGTCCAACAGCAGAGGAATCAACCAAGAAAATGTGGCATAATGCACAATGGAATTTTTTCCAGCCATAAAGAAGAAAATCGTTTTGTCACTTGCAAGAAGGTGGCTGAAAGATGACTAGCCTAAGTTTTCTCTTACACACTATCCCTCGATTTTACAGAGACATACAAGCATGTATGTATGTATGCATATGTATGTATGCATATATGACATGAAGATAGAAGTGAGTCTCTAGTATGACAAAGGAGACTGACAGGAGGGGTGGTGAGGAGGGCAAGGAGGAAGGCAGGGACTCTACCCAGGCTGTAACATATACCTGAATGAAAATGCTCTTAGACAACACATCACCTCGTACAATAATAAACAGTACAACAAAAGAAGACATTTAGCACCGAGACCAAGGCAGCCTCCCCAGTCTGTCAGCTAACAAACTGATTTGTGCATCAAGCATCAGGCAGAGAATCCTATTGCCTCAAGGATTTCAGCTCAGCTCAATCTCCATTCCTGGCCTGGCCTCTTCCAGCTGTTATCTTGATGCTGTCCAGGCCCAAGCTTCTTGGCTCAGTCCTGTGACCTTGTGGCTCAACTTTGCAGTGTCTGCATCAAAGTTCTTTCTGTACTGAAGAAGCCTTCCCCAGACTGTCAGGACAACCCCTTTTCAGCCTCTGGTGATTCTTCTTTGAGCTCCCCAACATGCCTGTGGCTTTGGTAACCCTTTGTGACCAATCTGCAACTTACACAGAAACAATTTGTGTGAACAAAGACTTAGTATTAGTAAATAAAGTTAAATTAAAGAACATATCTTGCAACAGCCACACCTCAAGGGAAAATGGGATTACTTGACAAGGATGCTGATACAGTTTGGAATTGTTATTCAACAAATTCTGACACCTTGGAAAGACACAGACGTGTCCATCTACGTTTCTGGTAATGGGCACTCATGACACTGGTCCAATTCTGTGTAATTTTCCACAGCTCTTCTGGAAAGATATTTATTATAGCTAAAGTGCTAATGCCCCAAAAGCCTAAGACTGGTTAAGGAACCGGGGCAGGAATGTTGATAGCTACTAACATCTGTAGGCTGCCAGGATGCTGGAACTTCCTGATAAGGAAGCCTCCTACTCTAAGGACAGGCTGATAGCATCTGCCAGGCCTCTAGGATCTGGGAGGCTCCTGACAAGGGAGCCCAAATGATGGTCTGGTCTCATAAACTAAGCAATCTCCCTTCCCCTTCAAGAAGAACATCCATGTTTCCCCTGATAACATCACGTAACCTCCACTGATAATTACAGTTCTGAAACCATGGAGGAATAGCCCTGAAGATGGACTCTTCCAGCTCAAGAATTCTGTCTGCACATAAAACCCTCATGGTCCATGTACAGTGTATGCATGGTTTCTATTCCCATGGAGAGACTGTCAGCTCTCATTGTTCTGATTAAAGGACAATCTGCTCCTGTCGAGGGTTGTTTTATTCTTTCTTTGATTTCTATGCCACCTAGATCAATCCTCATCTAATGGTAACAACGTTACTAATAGCGAAACACAAGAAATACACTAAGCAAGCTATAAATAGGAAAGCAATAAAATGTAGATTTTCTAGCTATGACTATAATACTGTACTGTAAAATAAAGCTTTATACTTATTAACATAGAAGCACAGCTGAGTGAAGAAAGTTGGAAGCAGCCATGTTAGTAGAATATTATTTTTATAAAAAACGACCTATAGAAGATTTGAAAATTTGTAAAACATTGCTAAAATAACATATAAAGCAGTGTTAGTTATGAATATAACTCATGGGTAGAAGTCTAGGGATACTGAAGACCTGTGTGTGTGTGAGAGAGAGAGTGTGTATGTATAACTTTTGTGTATAACTTGTATTTTGCTTTTGTGCAACATTTGAACTTAAAATCTGTTCTAGCTGGTCTGTGGTGGCAAATGCTTTAATCCCAGTACTTAGGAGGCAGAGATAGGCAGATCTCTTGAGTTCTAAGTTTGAGACCCGCCAGGTCTATAGAGTGAGTTCCTGGAGATTCAGGGCTACACAGAGAAACCCCATCTTGAAAAACAAAAACAAACAAACAAAAAACACCAGCTAACCAACCAAAAACTACTCTATTTGTATTCTTTCAAAACTGTTTGCTATTCAGAGTATCTGCGTACCATAGTGTTGGACCCTGAAGTCCAGTCACCGAGGAGGAGTTGCCCCAAGAGACCATTCTCACACCGCAGTTGATGTAAAAGCAAGAGGATTTAATTCCGTTGCGGAAGGGTCTTTTAGCATTTGAAGCCAAAAGACCCTGAATGACTGTCACAAGCTAATTTTAAAGTAAAAAGCCATAGAAACAAGGGAGGGGGAACTCAGGGGTTGTTCTTTAACTATTAGGATTGGCTTATAAAAAGGGCTTTTAACAATAATTGGTTTGAGCCAGGGCTGTAGGGCGGTTGCCAGATAAGGCGAGGTAAGAGGAAACATTTGAGGGTTACTTTGACCCCTTCCCAGGGACTGAGTCAAAACATCTGCGGACATCTGTGGGTTATCTTGTCCCAACTCCAGGAACAGAGCTCTATTTGGAAAACATTCACAAGGACTCAGAGAGACGGAATGTTCCCAACATTAGAGTACATGCAGGTGCAGTTGTTAGCTTCCCAGGGGAGGGGGAAAAGCACTAAGCCTGAGAGGCCTCAGAAATGGTCTCAGAGTTCTACAATAGTGCTCTTTAAATGTCAATGGCCGAAAGGCACTAAAAAGCCATTCTCTTAAGAAGCTGAGTGCAGTAATATTAAAACCAATTGTCTTAAGACCCAAAGTCCATAATGGAATTAGAACTAGAAAGAGCAATGAGCTTCATGTCTTCGTTCACAGTTCACATCCATCCTTCTGTTCAGGGCTAGTGCATCCCGTCATAGTCACTGGGAGTGAATGTGAACAACAGTCCTGTCATGTTAGGAAAGTGATTGCCCACCAATCCTCTTCTACCGCTAGTTCTTAGTCTTTGTGATCCTTCTTCTGAGTTCATCCCAGAGCCCTGGGGACAAAGGGTGTGATACAGACGTCCCATTGAGGGTTGAGCACTCTCAAGTCTCTACAGTCTCTACTTTGACCCTGAGTATCTGCATTAATTGACATTCTATTGACAACTGATGGTTTCTGTGGGAAGGAGTCAGGTTTTTTTGGATATGGACCCAGAAAGGCTATCCATGTTCTAGAGGGTGGCTATGCACATGCTGGTAGCACTAAGTGAGCTAACTCAATGGGTTTAAAAAGAATACAGAGATTTTACACTTTCACTATTGGATGTATTTATATGCAGTTACTCACACCAACCCCAAAAAATCTGTAATAGAGTTAGAACCAGAAAAACAATTTAGCTTTCTATCCTCTTTCATAACTCATGTCCATTACTTGTATGCAGTCCTTCCTGTCCTCTAATTTACAACTTTCCTTGTTCTTTTCTCTACATGTTACTGTGCGTACATGTGTTTATGTGTATACACATATTATTGGCTAGGCTCTGCACATAATGGAGACATCTCTTTCTTTCTGGGATTGTGTGACTTTGGTTAATATTATACATTCTGAGTCCACACATTTTTCTGAAAATTTTCTGAGTAGATTTAGTATTCCAATTTTTTTTTTCGAGACAGAGTTTCTTTGTGTAACTGTACAGGCTATTCTGGAACTCACTCTAGCCTGCATCTGCCGTCCAAGGACTGGGATTAAAGGTGTGTGTCACCATACCCACTCAATTTTTTAAATATATGCAACAAATATTATTTATCCATTTTTTGATGGTCTTTAGGTTGATTCAAGGGCCTTGTTAAATGAATAAAGCAACACTAATTGTAGGGGTGCAAATATCTCTATAATAGGGTGTGAAGTTCTTCAGGGATTTGCCCATGAGGAGTTTAGCTGGGGCATATATACTAGTTCTATTTTTAATTTCTGAGAAGTCTCCAAACTGGTTTCCACAATGGCTGCATTAATTTGAACCCCCACTGACAGTACATAAGGGTTCATTCTCTCCCTCTCCACATCCTCTCCAACCTTGGTATTCAGATTTCTTGATAATAGCCATTCTGATTGGAGTGAAGCACTATCTCAAAGTAATTTAATTTGAATTTCTCAGATGGCTAGGAATGCTGAACACTTTTTATAAAACAGCTATTGGCCATTTGTCTTTCTTTCTTTCTTTCTTTCTTTCTTTCTTTCTTTCTTTCTTTCTTTCTTTCTTAAGAAAACTATCCAGTTCATATGAGCATTTTTGACTGGCAGTTTTATTTCCTTGGTGCTTAAGATCTAATTATTTTTGTAAAGTTTGGATATTAGTCCCTTGTCTGATGTGCAGCTAGTAAAGATATTCTCCTATTCTGCAGGCTGTTTGCTCTGCTCACTGATTCCTTTATTGGACAGAGTGTTTTTTTTTTTTTTTTTTTTACTTATTTATTTATTTTTATTCTTTTTTAATTAAAATTTCCACCTGCTCCCCATTTCCCATTTCCCTCCCCTCCTCCCAAATATTGCCCTCCCCCCACTTCCCTCCCCCTATCCCCACTCCTCTTCTCCTCCCCCCACTCCATTCCCCCTCCCTCTCGATACTGAAGAGCAGTCCAAATTCCCTGCCCTGCGGGAAGACCAAGGTCCTTCTATCTACGTCCAGAAAGGTGAGCGTCCAAACAGGCTAAGCTCCCACAAAGCCAGTTCATGTATTAGGATCGAAACCTAGTGCCATTGTCCTTGGCTTCTCATCAGTCTTCATTGACCGCCATGCTCAGAGAGTCCGGAATCAACCCATGCTTATTCAGTCCCAGACCAGCTGGCCTTGGTGGGCTCCCAATAACTCAGTTCCACTGTCACAGTGGGTGGGTGCATCCCTCGTGGTCCTGATTTTTTGCTCATGTTCTCCCTCCTTCTGCTCCTCATTTGGACCTTAAGAGCTCAGACCGTTGCTCCAAATTGAGACTCTGTCTCTACCTCGATCCATCGCCAGATGAAGGTTCTAAGGTGATATGCAAGATATTCATCAGTATAGGATAGGGTCATTTCAGGTTCCCTCTCCTTAGTTGCCCAAGGTACCAGCTGGGGACATATTCCTGGACACCTGCGAACCCCTCAAGAGTCAAGTCTCTTGCCAACCCTAAGATGGCTCCCTTAGATAGGATATATACTTCGCTGCTCCCGTATCCATCCTTCCTATATCCCAACCATCCCAATCCTCCGAGCTCCTCCCATCCTCCCCTTCTCATATTTCTCATCCCATTTCCCCTTTGCCCCATGCCACCTCACCCGCAAGTTCCCAGTTTTTGCCCTGGAATCTTGTCTACTTCCCCCTCTCCATGCGGATGACTATATGATTTTCTTTGGGTTCACTTTCTTATTTAGCTTCTATAGGATCACACATTATATGCTTAATGTCTTTTATTTTATGGCTAGAAACCGATTATGAGTGAGTACATCCCATGTTCCTCTTTTTGAGTCTGGGATACCTCACTCAGGATAGTGTTTTCTATTTCCATCCATTTGCACGCAAAATTCGAGAAGTCATTGTTTTTTACTGCTGAGTAGTACTCTAATATGTATATATTCCACACTTTCTTCATCCATTCCTCCATTGAAGGGCATCTAGGTTGTTTCCAGGTTTTGGCTATTACAAACAATGCTGCTATGAACATAGTTGAACAGATACTTTTGTCATTTGATGTGGCATCTCTTGGGTATATTCCCAATAGTGGTATTACTGGATCTTGGGGTAGGTTGATCCCAAATTTCCTGAGAAATCGCCACACTGATTTCCAAAGTGGTTGCACAAGTTTGCATTCCCACCAGCAATGAATGAGTGTGCCTCTTTCTCCACAACCTCTCCAGCAAAGGCTATCATTGGTGTTCTTGATTTTAGCCATTCTGACAGGTGTAAGATGGTATCTCAAAGTTGTTTTAATTTGCATTTCCCTTATCGCTAAGGAGGTTGAGCATGACCTTAGGTGTCTTTTGGCCATTTGAATTTCTTCTGTTGAGAATTCTCTGTTCAGATCAGTGCCCCATTTTTTTATTGGGTTCATTAGCATTTTAAAGTTTAGTTTCTTGAGTTCTTTATATATTTTGGTGATCAGACCTTTGTCTGTTGCAGGGTTGGTGAAGATCTTCTCCCAGTCAGTGGGTTGCCTTTTTGTCTTAGTGACAGTGTCCTTTGCTTTACAGAAGCTACTCAGTTTCAGGAGGTCCCATTTATTCAATGTTGCCCTTAATGTCTGTGCTGCTGGGGATAAACGTAGGAAGTGATCTCCTGTACCCATATGTTGTAGAGTACTTCCAACTTTTTCTTCTATCAGGTTCAGTGTGTTCAGACTAATATTGAGGTCTTTAATCCATTTGGACTTGAGTTTTGTGCATGGTGATAGATATGGATCTATTTTCATTCTTCTACACGTTGACAACCAGTTCTGCCATCACCATTTGTTGAAGATGCTCTCTTTTTTCCATTGAATACTTTTAGCTCCTTTATCAAAAATTAGGTGTTCATAAGTTTGTGGGTTAAAATCAGGGTCTTCTACTCGGTTCCATTGGTCGACTTCTCTGTTTTTATGCCAATACCAAACTGTTTTCAATACTGAGGCTCGGACAGAGTGTTTCTTTTCATGTACTCCCACCTGCTGATTCTTGGGGAGTAATTCCTGGCCTATTGGTGCTCTGTTCAAAAAACTCCTGCCTACCCCAGTGTCTTGAAATGTACACTTTGTTTTTTCTTCTACAAGTTTCAATATTTGGTTTTATTTTTATATTAAATGGATTCAGATTACCTTGGTAAATTGAAGGATCATTCTGGTTTTTAAAATTGTATCTTTATGTGCACTGGTGTTTTGCCTGCATATATATCTCTGTGACGTGAGGGTGTATAGTCTCCTGGAAGTGGAGTTGTGAACTACTATGTGGCTTCTGGAAATTGAACTCAGGACCTTGGGAAGTGCCATCAGTGCTCTTAGCACAGAGCCATCTCTCCATCCCTCAGTCTCAGGTTTTAAATTAAAGCTTTTGATCCTTTTTGAGTTGGTTTTTGTGCAAGGTGAAAGATAAGACTCTAATAAGACACAATAAATAAATATATAAAAAATGCTGAGTAGTGTTTGTGCACACTTTCAATCCCAGCACTTGGGAGGAAAAGGCAGGTGGTTCTCTGTGAGTCTGAGGCCAGCCTGGTCTACAGAGCAAGTTCCAGGACAGGTTTCAAAGCTACACAGAGAAAGAATCTCAAAAACAAACAAAGAGAAAGAGAAAAGAAAAAGAACCTATGTTCATTCCTCTAGAGTAGAAATCTAGTTAGTTTTGCCTGCACCATTTGTTTAATCTTTTTCCAATATAAAGTAGGCATGTGTTTACTCTAATTCCAGGACCTCTGTTAGACTCCATTTTGTTCTTGTCTATTTTATGTCAGTACCAGACTGGATAATTATAATTCTGGAATATAATTTGAGGTCTCTTATTGTAATACCTACAGTATTGTTCTTACTCTTTAGGGTTTCTTTGTCTATTCATAGTCTTTGCTGATTACATGTGGAATCTTGTATTATTTTTTTCTTATCCTGTGACATATGATAGGAATGTTGACAGGGGACTGGAGAGAGATGGCTCAGAGGTTAAGGAATGTTGACAGGTAATTGTATTCATCTTGTAAATTAATTTTGGTAGTATGGCCATTTTCCCAGTATTAATTCTGTCAATCTAGGAGCATGGAATATCTTTTCATCATCTGGTATCTTCTGTGACTTCCTTTCAATATCTTGATATTTTTTTGATGTTGAAGTCTTTCATTTCTTTTGTTACATGTATTTCAAAATACTTAAATTTTGAATAATTTTTAATGGAATATAAAAATAAGAAAATTCATTGTTGGGTGTGGTAGTACACGCCTTTAATGCCAGCTCTCAGGAGGCAGAGACAGGCAGATAACTGTGAGTTCTAGGCCAGCCAGATCTACATGGTGAGTTTCAGACCTGACAGGGTTACACAGTGAGATACTGTCTCTACAAAAAAATAGGAGTACATGAAGTTGGGAGGAAAAGTGGTGGAAGAATATAGTAGCTCGAGGGGATGGAGTTGGAGGTAAATATGACCAAGATGCTATTTCTGGGTTTCAAGATAGAGGCATCTTTTTGTTTATCATCAAGAGGTTCTAGAGGAATGAGATGGAGGAAATCTTTTACCTATTCAATTAGAAGGAATGTTTCAAAACTCTTGGCTCTGGGTTGTTGCTAAACATATCCTAGTAACTTTGCTACTGCAAAATAATTATCATGTATGTGTATATCATATTCTCCCTCTCCACCTCTCTCTCTCTCTCTCTCTCTCTCTCTCTCTCTCTCTCTCTCTCTCACACACACACACACACACACACACACACACAATATAGGTATTTATCTACTTTGCCAAAAACACTGAAAAAAATATTTATGGCAAGTGAAAAAAGATTTTGTAAACCCAGAAGAACTGTTCCTATACTATTTAAAATTATTGTAGCTGACTGCAGAGCAATTGAATGAGTTAGGTAGAACCCACCTGTATTAGTCAGGTTTCTCTAGAGGAGTAGAACTGATAAAAAGAATCTCTATGCATATAGAATATATTTTTATTAGAGTAGATTATGGGCTGTGGTCCAGCTAGTCTAACAATGGCCATCTCCCAATGGGAGATCCAAGAATATGGTAGCTGTTCAGTCCACAAGGTTGGATGTCTCAGTTGGTCATCAGTATATGTTCGAATCCCAAGAACTTGGCTGTAATGCCAGGGAAGGAATGGACTTGCTAGCAAGGATAGAGCAAGCAGGCAAAGAGCAAAAGCTTCCTTTTTCCATGTCCTTATATAGGCGACCAGCAGAAGGTATGGCCTGGATTATCTCCCCAATTCAAAAGATCCAGATTAAAATTGCATCTTCCAACTTCAAATGATTTAATTATGGAAAAAAATCTCTCACACTTGTACCTAGCCAGTTGAGTTTTAGTTAATTCCAGATGGAGTCAAGTTGACAACCAAAAATAGCCATTACACCACCCACTACCTCATATTAGCAGCAGAGCTGGAATGTGAAAGCTTCACTCCTTGTGCCTCAATGCAATACATCTGAGTTCCTGAGCTGATGCAGAAACATTTTGTCTGCTTGAGGGAGTGGCTGTACAGTTTTCACATTTTAATTTCTCATAAGTGCTTTGTAGAGGTCCGAATTTGAACGGCATAGAAATTCTGTGCAGGGGTGTCTTGAGGTAGCATTCTCACTGACGGGCTTGGCAAACCAAGTTAGGAGGAGGCAAACCTCTCCCATCAGTAGAGTGCCTTGCCAATGGTCAGTCCTTGAGAACACAGATGTGCACTGTAGTTCAAAGGCTCTGATTAGGTTGTGGTTTGTCTTCTTTAGAGGTGTTTTTACATATTATATTACAACAAGAGTTTTTCCCATAACAGCAAGCCTTTTGTTTAGATTAGCTAGGGCACGAAGCTTTTGAAATTAGTTGCAACCAAATGACTAGTCTATGAAACTATTTTCATGTATTATGGGAACCTAGTTTGAATTGTGATCTGAGTATTATAAAAAGAACACTGGCTTTGCGATAAAGTATGCAGCTGTATCTCCTACTCTGCATCCCCTGTGCTTTGATTTCTGCGGCACTACCCATGGTCATCCATAACCGAGGAGGTTGGGGAAGGGTCCCCAACAATTGACGCCCAAACAGGGACCCTGAAAGGACATCATGAGTGCCAGATAATACGGTAAGTAATTACAGGGTAACGGAACAAGCTAACTCTTCTCTGTTTCTGTCTATGCTTAAACATTTGCTGAAAACTCATGGTGCTCATGTGTCTATGTCAGACATAGAGATGTGTCTAAAATTATCAAAGACTATAATCCCTGGTTTCCCTCAGATGAGAATTTAATGGGTATAGGAAATTGGGATCAGGTTCGGATGAACATTGAGAAGGCTGTAAAGCAAGGTATGTTCTCTTGTTTATGTAGTCTTTAAAGCCGTGCAGACAGTGAAAGACTTAGCATCCAAGGTTCATGCTCTGGTGAAAAAGTTACAGGTTAGTGAAGAAATGCAAACTGAGATTGAAAAAGATAATTCCCAGTTAGTTGAGGAGCCAGTTACAGTTTCTCAGAAGGATCATGAAGTTACTAAGGAGAGGACAAGTAAGTTAGAAAAACAGCTGGAAGAATTGTTAACTATTGTCAAAGTGAAGGTGAAACTGTCAGCTCCTTCCCTGCAGAAGCAATCGTTTAAGGCAGCTGCAGTCAGGGGGTATGCACAATCTTTGGATTCTTCTGATCTTGACTCTCCAGATGAGTTTGGCCTTGACCAGGATGAGGATGACCCCCTGACCATCATGTATTCCCTGTCATATGACAGCTGCCTATTGGGGGAGTAGCCCAACCGCCATGGTATGAAGGTGTCAATGTGGATGATATTAGTAGGAGTCGGAAAGCAGTTACTTTGTACACAGTCACATGACACTAAAGAAATTTTAATTGACACTGCCTGTCATTATGAAAATTGGGCTCCTAAGGATTGGAAAATCGTGGTGTGTTTGCTACTGAAAGAAGGAGAGTATTTGCAGTTTCAAATGTGGTATAATGATTTGTGCATTGAGAAGGCAAAGCAGAATGTCCACAGTCAGGACCCTCAAATTAGAGCTAACACATATGCTATGTTATCAGGAACTGGGAATATAACAATCCACATCAACAAGTAAAAATTGCTAATGAGGTGTGGGAACAGAATAGGCCAGCTGGAGAACACTACGGGTCCTGGACTAAGATTTTTCAAAAGGCTAAATGAACTTCACATAGATTTTAATACCCACGTCAAGAAGACTATTGAGAGAACTGTAGTTGTTGAGGAAGCAAGACGGCAGTTACTGAAGTTATTGGCTCATGAGAATGCTAATGAGGATTGCTGAAGGGCCATTTTACCCATTAAGGAATCAGGGGATTTGAATCAATACATGAAAACTTGTAACAGTATTTTTTCAAAGACCAGAAAAATGCAGCTTATGTCAGAAACTATGGTCACTGCTTACCATAAGCAGAATGAGAATTCAGGGAAGACTATGAAATATCACCTTAAGAAAAACTGTAAACAACTTTAGCGGGGTGCTATACTGGGCATAAGTCCATGATGTAAGAAGGGCAAGCCACAATTTTTTCACTCCAGCCGGCACTAAACATAGGGCCGCAGTGGACATACCATACTTCAAAAGCTGGACAATTTGCCTGTTAAGGTGCCAGTTGGGATCTATGGGCCCTTGCCTCCTGGGACTTTTGGGTTATTAACCAGAAGACCTAGCTTAAGTATGAAAGAAATTATAGTGCATTTAGGAATAATTGATAGTGATTATAAAGGTAAAATACAAATTATGATGTCTGCTATTGCTGATTTGAAATTTAAAAAAGTATTGCTCAATAACTGCCTTTACCTTATTTGCCTATTGGTCAATCTTCTGCTATCAGGACAGGAGATGCAGTGTAAATACAAAAAACGAGGTTAGCTGCGCAGCACGAAATACAAGTAAAAAGTAACTCGAGTATAATTGTAAACTAAGAAGTAACTTAAGTAACTTGTATATAAGTGTTTTTTAAAAAAAGTAAAGTGAATATGGCCAAGAAAACAGCCAAGAGCTGTTTGTACATTTACTTAGAGATACTTTAAAGGTTAGAGGGACTAAGGAAAGACAACAACAATTGCTTCCATTTTTGAAATGTATAAAGGATGTGTGCCCCTGGTTCCCTGCAGAAGAGAGTTTGAATCTAGAGATTTAAAAAGGTGTGTGCAGATGAATGAGTTCGCTTTGTCTTGGTCTGTGTTTTAACTCTTACTATGTTGCTGTTTTATGTGTTTATGTCTTTGAAAAGTTTAAGTGATACCGGTACCTGTCTGTCTGTCATTACTGTCCATTGTTGTCTATTGTTCTTTGTTATCCTAGAAGAGAGGAGGCAGGCTGCCTCTACCTCTAGACTCCTGTGCATTTTTTATTGGATCAGTTCCAGGGCTTTGGGTCCTGAAAGAAAAACTTCTCTAAGGTGAGGCATGCCACTGGCCACCTTCCTCTGTTGTTCTCTGGTCCACAACCTGCCAGCAGCACCTGCAGAAGGCACTGGATACAGGCACATGCTCAGGTGGGCAGAGATACTACAGGGAGATGTGCTTGTGTACAGGGCGGCAGAGATTGAATGCTTGAAGTTGAAAAACTGCACAGATGTGTAACAGAGAATCTTTGATGGTGACTGGAGAAGTTAACTTTTTATTTCAGGAATGCTGGAAGTCATGGACACTCTGTGCCCACCAGCGCTGCTCCCCCTCTTTTCTTTCCTAAGTCAAGTTCTTCACTGTGCTGACCCTCAAAGTCTTTTCTGATGGCCAGCAACTTCTCATTTTAACCCTTCTCTGTCTTGATACTGCTTTTTTTAAAAAAAAGAAATGTTGAGTTATGCCTTCCTGTGTACTTTTAAAAGCGTTGATTTAAAATAATAGTTAAAGATACATTATGTTTGGGGAAAACTATGCTTTTGTTTTCACAGAAAAAATATATGTTTTAATCATTTAGATCCAATTGGTTACAAATACTTACCATCTTTAAAGGAAATTGGGTACAAATTATTATTGGTTAAGATAAAAAAAGCTACTGCTGGTTTCAAAAGTCTCACATTAGTACAGGTTTTTATATGTTACTACAAATTTAAGTTATTTTTATTGTGATACATACACACATACATATATTATATATTTTGGGTTTTGTTTGAAATGTATCTATGCAATGTTCTGGACTGCTGGATAAACTCACGAGAGGAGACAATCATGGAGATTTTCATGTTGTCTAAAGGACAAGGGGACAAACAAGAGACTAAAATGATATTAAAAAACTCATATATGGCCAATAATGAGTTTTAAGAAAAACTATAAAATTCTAAATATTTAATTATGTTGTGCTAATACTGATTGACTTCTCCATTAGTAAGACTGCTGATTATTCACTGAAGAATAGTTATATTAATTATACAATCATGTTCTTTAAAGGTAAATAAAGGACTGAGGTCATAAATACAAGTTAATAATTAATCATCATAATACAAGCAATCCTCTGAGTTACAGGGTTCTATATGGTTGTCCTCCTATAAAATAACAATGCTTAAGCTCTTAGCTATTCAGACTCCCATAGAGAAGTCCAAACGTGTTTCTTAAAAACTTCAACATCACATCTATGGTTGGTAAATTAAAACTGCAGTCTAACTGCTCCTATGATGGTTAGTCACAGGTCAAAATGCTTTTATTGTGAGTCTATATTAATTCAGAGGGTCGAAAAAAAATAAATAAAAAACTGAGAACATCAATACAGGTTGTAAGGATGTAAAGACATAAAAGCTTGGAGATTATATGGGTCTTAGAGGATATTTAAAATGTAAAATTTATAGGAAATAATGGCTTTAGATGTTTATAAAAATTTACAAGATTTCTTTCCTCTTCCTTAATTATTAAGAATATGAGTAAACAAGCTTCAAATGAGTCCATAAATTTAACTTCTGTTCCCAGTTTGTGTCTGTTTTACCAGGTTTCCACTTGGCTGACAAACACATCCAAGCATCAGTTGCTGATAACAACCTGCTCCAAATGACTATGAGTCCTGACCTTGCTGAAACCTGATGTGGACCAATCCAGCCAATGTGACTGCTGTATTTTCAGCTTATCAATGAACCAGAATCTTCTAAGTTCCCTCATTGCTTTTGACTAACATTCTAGCCTTCCAGGGCCCCGAAAACAACGTCCTAGAGTTAGCAGGAAGTAATTACAGAAATAAATACATCATCCCTGTCTTCCCATCCCCTGAAATATTAGAAAAAAGAAAATTTCTCTGTCAGTCATCACAGGGATTTTGGACATTAATGCCTTCAATAAATAATAATTCTTATCTGGGTGCCATTAAACTAATGTTACTAAAATCTCAATATCAGCCTCTGGAATAAATTCATCTCAAGGATTTGAGATGATGTACTGAGCAGGGGCAAGAAATTTTTTAAAGAGCAGCATTTTGTCATTAACAACATTATAGCTGAACGACCCATTTCACAAGCTTGAACTGTCTTTACTGGTGGTTGTAGAACTCATGTCATTTATTGGACTGAATCAGTTTTGGTCACGATTATCTCCTTATTCCTCAGCATAACAGAATGAGTTATGGACAGTATTCAGGCACTGCAGGATTATCCTACTAAAGCCCTTAATATAGTGGCTGGCTCCAAACATGTAATTGGGTTGTAAAGACCTTTTGCCCTGCTTCTATTCATGTTAATAATCCTATACTACAAGGGTTATTTTTAACATTACAAAAGTTACTGCAAAAATAAAATCATGTAGTGTTTATTGTGCATATACGATCACATATCAAATTACCTGGATATCTAACAAAAGGGAAATAATCTAGCTGATACTCTTGTAAACTTTGCTCTGGCTGAGGATGAACATCAACATTTACACACCATTGCTCCTCAGTTACATGTTCAATATAAAATTCCTTACAGACAAGCTAAGTGTATTATTCTTAACTATCCTATCTGTAATCCCCTACATTTAATACAAAATATCCATGGTACAAATCTTTGGGGTTTGGATTCCAACCATATTTGACAGATAGATGTAACTTATATACCAAAATTTGTCAGGTTATCTTATGTTCATGTGACCATAGACAAATTCTCCTTCATGATATGGGCTACACTATTATCTGGGGAGACAACTAATCATGTCATTACCAATTTATTTGAAGCTTTTACAGTATTAGGGTACCAGCCATAATAAAGACAGACAATGGGCCTACATACTCCTCTACAAAATTTCAGCAGTTCTGTGATCAATATATTAAACATGTGACTGGCATAGAATATAAACCTCAAGGTCAAGCCATTGTAGAAAGAGCCCACGCTACCTTATAGCAACAAATTAAAAAGCTAAAAAGGAGGAAAATGCAGGACTTGGGTATGAAAGACATTTGGGCTTTACAGAATAATCCTAGAGCTATTATGCATCAGGCTTTGTTTATTTTAAACTTTTTGAATTTACCACAGGGAGACATTCTGACTACAGCAGAGAAGCATTATGTGTCTGAAAGATCTCAGGCTTTGGAGCCAGCTTCTTTTAAGGAAATTTGGGCCAAAACTACTGATGCCGAATGGGTTCCTGTGCAGTTGTTGGTAGATGGAAGGGGGTATGGTCTTGTGTCTTTTCAGGATGGCCACCAGCAGTAGATTCTAGGCCGCTGGATCAAGGCCTGAAGGACCCATTAAAACAGCTGTGCAGAGAAGAATGGCATTGAGGGGAAACGAGGACAATCTTGAGGTGCCGGTGGCAGCAATGGCCCAGTTATCATTGGCCAGAAAACATCCTCATAGGCATGTTAAAGCTCCTGTGCCTACCTGGGGACAAATTAAGTCTCGCACTGCTAATGGTCAAGCTGTTCTGCAGAGATATGATAAACCTGTTACAGCTGAGAATCTTTTCCCGACCATGTGTGCTTCACTGTCCATAACTTCTGCAGAAGCCAATGACTCCAGCTACAAACAACAACGAGACAGTTAATGGTCCTCGGCTTATGGCCTGGGGAGATGGAGGGATAAGTGGACCTTGGATAGCTATTCTACAATTTCCTGACACTGTTCAGATGCATATGTAGAAGCTGGCTGCTGCCTTAAAGACTGTACACCTCTATAATGGATCATTTCCCGGAACTGCTTCCAGTGCTTCTGTGTATAATTTTACTATGTGTAAAAGCTGGAATGTTACAGCCTGTGTTCCTTTGCCTTATCTACTGCTAACTGGGAACTTTTTTTTCTAAAAATATTTCTTGTGTCAACTGTACCTTATACACTTGCTTAAATAATTCTATTCCTTTAAATGGTCAGTCCATTATCATTGTGAAGTAATGACCCTACGTCTGGTTACCTGTAAAGTTAAATGGACCTTGGTCATCTAATCCTTTAATTCAGTTAACAGTAGAGTTTTTTAAGAAATTGCTTGCTCATAGTAAAAGATTTATTGGAATGGTTGTTGCTGTATTATTGAGTCTAATTTCAGTCATGACGCTAGCCACGGTATCTGGGATAGCCTTACACAATTCATTGCAGACTAAGCATTATGTTGAAGCTTGGCATAAAGATTCTCATGAACTTTGGTCCCAACAAGCTGGAATTGATGCCAGATTACAGAATGAAGTTGACTCCGTAAAGCAAACAGTATCCTGAAAAAGAGGTTATGATGTTAGAAAATGAACAAAGATTACACTGTGATTGAAATTCCATTACTTTTTGTGTTACTGATTTGGCTTTTAATGAATCTGTATTAGCCTGGGAGAAAATGCGAAATTATTTTTTGAGCAACAAATTTGTAAGACAGGAAACTGAAAAATTACATTTAATATTAAATCTACATTGGCACAGAGGTTTCCAGAGATGCTGACATTGCTCAACAGATTGCTGAGAAACTAGAGGGGTTCGACCCCTAAGGCTTGGGTACAAAGTTTGTCCCACACTGCTGGCAGTATGGGGATAGTAGTTATTGTTATAGGTTTGCTTATGCTACTGTTTTATTTACTTATTATTAAGCCTCATCAGTCAAGCATGTAAGAAATGCTGTTAAATATGTGGATCAACAAACTAACTCATTATAAAAGGAAAAAGGAGGAAGATTCAAAGGTCTGGTTTTGAACTGCATAGAAACTCTGTGCAGGGGTGACTTGAGGTAGCATTCTGACAGGCTTGGCAAACCAAGTCAGGAGGAGGCAAACCTCTTCCATCAGTAGAGTGCCTTGCCAATAGTCCTTGAGAACACAGATGTGCACTGTAGTTCAAAGGCTCTGATTAGGTTGTGGTTTGTCTTCTTTAGAGGTGTTTTTACATATTATATTACAACAAGAGTTTTTCCCATAACAGCAAGCTTTTTGTTTAGATTAGCTAGGGCACGAAGCTCTTGAAATTAGTTGCAACCAAATGACTAGTCTATGAAACTATTTTCATATATTATGGGAACCTAGTTTGAATCATGATTTGAGTATTATAAAAGGAGCACTGGCTTTGCAATAAAGTATGCAGCTGTATCTCCTACTCTGCATCCCCTGTGTCCTGATTTCTGTGGCACTACCCATGGTCATCCATAACCAAGGAGGTTGCGGAAGGGTCCCCAACAGTGCTTCAACAGTGGTCCTCAATGGAAGTACAAAGCAGCCAGAATCAAGAATTTCTAAGAGCTTAGATCATAAGCTCTTCTCTTTATTGGGTTTGAGCAACATAATAGCATGAACCAAAAGGAAAATATGCAGATGCAGAGCCACAGGTCATTGATCTGGGAGGTTAATTATGTTTTGAAATTCTAGGTAATACAACCATGGAGATTCTGGCACTTTTTCTTTTTGACTAAGTCATGTTCTATCAGAGGAGACACAAGGAGCCAGTCTGTGTAGGGTGTCCACAGAAGTGGGTCTGCCCCATTTGACTGAAGGTCAGAGAGTGTAGGCCTACTCTTGCTCTTTCAAAGTTATTGACAGGAAGTCTGAATTAAGGAGTGGCTACAAACAAGATACCCTGACCTAGGGTGTGGATACTTGGTGTTTTGGCTGTAAGATAGCCCTAGACATGGATCTACTTCACTTTGACAAAAAAGCAGAGAATTCAAGCCTATTCCTGCTTCTGCAAGGATGTGACAGGAGGTTTGGCCCAGGGAGTGGTTGCCCACTAAGGTATGGTTGTTAGTGCACTGTCTAAACAACAGAATACTTAACTTAACTATACTATAGTCGCTTGGCGTTTCAAGTACTGAAGCAAGTAATTGTTCTGTTTGTCCTTAGTGTTATGTTAAAGCAGGCTTTTGCCTTCTTCCCCCTTTTTGGATTGGGGTATATAAGCATATGGAAAATAAACATGGGCTTACTCAGTATTCACTGGATATCCTTCCGGGATCTATCCTATGTCTTTCTGTTCATATCTGTTCCTCCTACCAAAATTTTCTAATCTACACACCCCTACCCTGGAACGTGTGAGTGTGAACCCCATTGAGGCTGGGCTCGAACAGATGTCACCCCAAAGTGTGGTTACAAGTCTGTTATAGCCCTTTTCTGATTGTGAGTCTCTGCCTGATAGGCGATGAAGTTCCAGTCACCTTCCCAAGTCTCACGAGCATGCCATGTAATAATCGCTTTTGGTAACCTTCCAAACATCACATTTTCAAGTGTTTCACTTGCATCTAGTATGTTTTTAGTTCTGATTTTGAAAATATATAAAAAATTGAAATTCTTTGAAAGAGCAGAAAGACCAGGAAAAGATCAAAATGAGGAATGATAAACTGTTTCAGAAGAAAGGTAAAGAGACAGATGGCTCATTGGGAAAAAAAGGTTTCTGTCTACACCTCTCATACCTAACAAAACAGTTTAAAAATATGCTCAGTGTTACTCTCAAGCTAGCTCTGTAATAGAGTTTGAAGTCAGGGATGGTAATGCCTCCAGAAGTTCCTTTATTGTATAAGATTATTTTGGCTATCCTGGGTTTTTTATTTTTCTATATAAAGTTGATGATTGTTTTCTCAAGGTCGGTGAAGAATTTTGATGGGGATTACATTGAGTCTATAGATTGCTTTTGGTAGAATTGCCATTTTTACTATGTTAATCCTCCCAATCCAAGAGCAAGGGAGATCCTTCCATTTTTTGCTATCCTCTTCAATTTCTTTCTTCAAAGACTTAAAGTTCTTGTCAAATAGATCTTTCACTTCCTTGGATAGAGTTCCCCCAAGATATTTTATGCTATTTGTGTCTATTGTGAAAGGTCATGTTTCTCTGATTTCCCTCTCTGCTTCCTTATCCTTAGTGTATAGGAAGGCAACTGATTTTTTTGGAGTTGATCTTGTGTCCTGCCACATTACTAAAGGTGTTTATCAGCTGTAGGAATTCTTTGGTAGAGTTTTGGAGGTCGCTTACCTACACTATCAAATCATCAGCAAATAACGAAAATTTGACTTCTTCCTTTGCAATTCGTATCTCCTTGATCTCCTTATTGCTATTGCCGGAACTTCAAACACTATATGAAGAGGTATGGAGAGAGTGGACATCCTTGTCTTGTTCCTGATTTTAGTGGGATGGCTTTGGGTTTCTCACCATTTAATTTAATTTTAGCTGTCAGCTTGCTGTATATTGCTTTTATTATATTTAGGAATGAACCTTGTATCCCTAATCTCTCCAAGACCTTTATCATAAAGCGGTGTTGAATTTTGTCAAATGCTTTTTCAGCATGTAATGAAATGATCATATGTTTTTTTCTTTCAGTTTATTTATATGGTGGATTACATTGATAGATTTTCGCATGTTGAACCATCCCTGCCTCTCTAGGATGAAGACTACTTCATCATAATGTATAATTTTTGTATGTGTTCTTGGATTCGGTTTGCCAGTATTTTATTGAGAATTTTTGCATCGATTTTCATGAGTGAGATTGGTCTGTAATTCTCTTTTGTGGTTAAGTCTTTGTGTGGTTTTGGTATCAGGGTGACTGTAGCTTCATAAAAGGAGTTTGGCAATGACTCTTCTATTTCTATTTTGTGAAAAACATTGAGGTGTATAGGTATTAGCTCATCTTGGAAGTTCTGGTAGAATTCTGCATTGAAATCATCTGGTCCAGGGCTTTTTTTGGTAGGGAGGTTTCTGATGACAGCTTCTACTTCCTCACGACTTACAGGTCTATTTAAACTTTTACCTGGTCTTGATTTAATATTGTCATATGGTACTCCTATTTAAGGTCCTCTATTATTTTCTTAATGTTCCATTTAATGTCAATTTATTCTATTTCTTCTGGAGTAGGGTGTTCAATTCTTCTTGTTTTGGGATCCTGGATTCTGGTGTTGTCATGTGGCCTTTCAGGTTGTTGGAGGAATTCTTGCATTGGCATCTGCCCATATCTTCCTTCAAATGGAACCAGTAGAGTCTTGGTGTCTTGGTCCAATCTTTGCTATAACTGACTCTCTGGGTGGATCTCCTCAGTGCAGGAGCAGGAGCTGTTTTTGCCTGGATTTAAATCCTCAGCACAGAAACTGGTAGTTCAAGGACCCTGCAGACAAAAGGGCGAATGTGGGGGGAGGGCAGGTTTATGTGGAACACAGAAGACCCTGCAGAGGAAGCTGAAGGTGTCCTGCACTCACTGGAGGGGTCCTTTGCCCTTCCTGGCAGGCAGACACTCACCCCTCTGGATGGATAGCCTTAGTACAGGAGCAGGAAGAGTTTCTGGGCCAAGGACCTTGCAGACAATAGGGCAGACTTGGGGGAGGCAGGGTCCTGTGTAACAAAGAAGCCTCTGCAGCAGGAGCTATGGAGAGCTGTGCTCCCTTCCAGGACAGTCTGTCCTGGAGATGGCACTCACTCACCAGTCTGGATTACACTCCTCAGCACAGAAACAGGGAAGCCTGGTATTCCAAGACACTGCAGACTAAAGGGCAAATGTGGGGGCAGGGCAGGGTCGAGTGGAATACAGAAGACCCTGAAGCAGAAGTTGAAGGTGCCCTGCACTTCCTTGTGGGGAACTTCCAGCATGCCTGGCTGGCAGACACTCAGACTTGAAACAGAGTTGTTTAGATAGAGGGTAACAAATCGAAACAGCCCAACAATCCTCACATCCATCACAGGCCATCTGTCTGCTTGTGCCTGTCAGCCTTATGCAGTTCCCATTCAGAATCCAAACAAAATGCCTTGGTTGTACCCTGGTGACTTGGAACAGTGCACAGATGCCTTGAGCAGACTGCAATGCAAGAACATATGGATTCCAGCTCCAGTTCCAGAAGGAGCTCTACCTGCCAGGGTGTTTGCAAATAACTTTTAGAGGTTTATGTCAGGGTTTGCATTTTGGCATTGCAGCCCTGGATATACACCGTAGAAGGCTCTACAGCCATTTCACCCAGGTCAAAGGCAACACTTGCCCTGGTGGCGCAGCGTGATGGCTGCCATTGGTGCAGTTCGCAACATTTCATTAGTAGGAAGGGTTGTGAAGTCACTGCTGCAGAGATATTTGCTGCACCCCCATTCCTGCTGTATGAGCTGGCAGCTTGCTTCTCTTTCTGAGTCAACTTGCCCTCTGCTGTTGTAATGTCAGGTCCATTAGAAGAATGTCCCTTGTGGCCTGTTCTTGCCAGTTTGGGGTCTGGGGTTTTGTTTTTTTATGACACCCTAGGATAAGCTGGTAGCTTGAAGACGAGATGGCACCCGAGACAGCATAGAGCAGCACCTGCTGTCCCTGCAGAGGCAGCAGCCCTTGGTGAAGCACCAGGGACAGCAAGGGGCAGTGGAAGAGCTCTTGGGCCACACAGGCTGAGGCAGAAATGATGGGGAGCAGGAGGAGAGGATGCAACAAGGAACAACAGAAAGGCAGAGGAGGCTGAGCACTGGTGCTGAAGAAATAGAGAAGGGTGTGAGGAGCCAGGGATGGAAAATGGTGGGATCTTCCTCCCTGGAAGTGTTTGAGCACTCTGAAAGGGTCAAAGGTCTTGGCATTCTAGGTATTGCACTTGTCACAATAGCCCCTGTCAGGGACCAAGGACCACAACACTGTAGACCCTAGAGCCTGGATGTTAGGCTCAAGGACCTGAGCATTCTAAGGAAGAAATGTAAAACTTGGGAGTGCTCCCTACTTCTGTTCCACTTCGCTGCTGGAAATCAAGGATTTTAAGGCTCAAATGTCCCACAGACACTGGGCTTTAAATCCTTGAGGAATAAGTCTCCAGCAAAAGTGTTGGCAGCCAAGAGTCTCTGGATTATTAAGCATTAAAGAGAATTTAGTACTATTATTCTGTTTAATGGAAACTATTTTAAACTTCCCTTTCACATTTCTTTATATCTATACATTAGTTCTTCTCTCAACAGTCACAAGAAAGCCACCTTTTGAATTAGATGGCAATTAACAGTAGAACCTCTATTGTCAACATGAAGAGAATAAGAGACTTGGAGGCCCCCAAGGCCACAGAGTGGGTTATCTAAAGCATGAAGCTGTCCATTCCAAGTCTCAGGGACCATCAGGGAAGAATGGAAGGAACAATTGTAAAAGTTAGGAGTGGTGGATGTTTGTCAGGAAATTGTATTTGCGGGACATGACAGCATTGTTGCCCACATGAATTCCAAGGCAACTGTGCCCACATGCACAACACAAACACAAGATCAAGGCAGGAAAATGCTTGGCATGGATTAGGAAGCAGTTCGTGAATTTACAAGGCTAGCTGAGGACCTCTTAACAAGTGATGGATATTGGGGAAGAACCCAGCTTTGTAAGGGATTTGGCTCCTGAGAAGTGGCCCATGTGCTAATAGACATTCTTAAAGCCCTGCACAAACAAACACCATTACATGGTCTTAGGAGGACATTAAAAAGTGCGGGTAGTTGGGAGGGAAAAATGACAGGAGAGGAAGAACAGAAATTTCATGATGGGATTTATCAGAACAAATTCTATACACATATGAAATTATTGAATGATAAAAGTCGCTAAAGGCCATTGACACTGAGCCGAATGATGTGTTTTCAATCAGATTCCATGTGGAATCAGGAAAGAAAAAGCTACAATGAATTTCCTTCCAGCCACCACACATAAACCATACCATGTATCTGCACACAGAGATATGAATAACTGTAATTTCAATTTTTTAAAATATATTGAACAATACACTAATTTAGGATTATATTCTTGGGTTTGAGGACATGATTACTCACAGGAAAGCTTATGCTTGGAGAATTTAACAGATTGCAAAATTCTTTCATTTTCGACATGTGGCTAAAACTATGTAAAGTGGGTCTGCTTTGCTCAAATACCTGAGGAAGGTCACACACAGGCTAAGTATTTTTCTTTTTACAAAATAACATAGTATATGAATCTCTTGAATAATTTTAATCATATAGCATCTGTATCATGATGATATTATTTGATTTAGACATGCAATATTTCATTATTTTTTTCACTTTCAGAGCATTTCTCCGTGAAAGAAAATCTTTACATTAACTATCAAATGCAATATCTTCAGCATTGCCTCTGATGCCGTTAATTTCCCACTTTAACTTATTCTAAGGAGATAAGTTAGGAAACATTTGGAAAATTCACCAGAAATAGATCCAGACAGTGATGTGTGTTAACACTTCTTTGTCTGGGTATACCCTATGCTTGCTATATTCAGCTTCATTTTTGTAGGCAATTTAATTGATAAGTCTTTAAACTAAGTATGATATCTGACCATCAAGAATTATCTCAGACACTAAATAAGGATTAAATCTACGGAAAAATAAGTAAACTCAGACAAATATATTTCTAAAACCCTACCAACTATCTTTAATATAGTAAGTGATCAAGAATATCTCTATAATGACATATAAAGATTATTCAAGAATAATAGTGTCAAATATCACAAACTATTTGTGGAAAGAAGGCATTGGGGGAAGATATAAGTAAATGAAGCATGAAAGCACTTTTAGACAGTTTCAGGGAAGTCATGAGCCAGAGTGTCATGGTGGCAGTCAAGTCAACTAGCTACAGTGACTTCATACTTGTTGGTATATCAACAGGAATGATCTGACAGTACACAGAACATGTCTGTTCCCAGCCACAGGCAGAAAGGACACAAGAGTAGACAGGCAAAGAAGGCTCACATATCTTGATTTGCCCTATGGCAGGGCTTAAAATCATCTAACTTGGAGCAATTATATCAGAGGATGAAGAAAATGAACCTGGACAGGTAGATTTCGAATGTTTGACCATAAAATTCTTTATGTTTTTGGTCCCAAGCAGTGCTTCAAATTAAGATTCTGATTTAGGGAACTTGAACTTGGGTTTCAGGCACATCTAGGATTCCTAGGATTCCTGTTTGACTTGTTTGCTCCACTGCCTAGTGCCATCTACCTGCAGACTCTGAATCCATCAGAGCAGCTCTGACTGTTCTAATCCTAGACAAGGCTGCAGATTTGGGTATTGGCACAGGGCTGAAAGTTAAGCACCCAAAAGATCAATCCTGAATGACGACAGGTTTTCCTCTCCCTCTGAAAACTATTTTCAGCAAAAGGAGAAGAAATGACAACAAGGAGGACAACCATGATGACCCTCAATCAAAGAGGAATAAGAAGGACCAGGCCTTCCAGGACCCTCACGCTATAGAGGTAGAAGCGATGGCCACACAGCTTCTCCATTTGACTCATTGCCCACTCTGTGGCATTCATTTCCATCTCCTCGTTGGCAAAAGAACCCTCCAGACACACTCATAAAAGTCTTCGTGGCTGAAATGCTTTTGAGGCAGAGCAGGATTTTAAGTATTTTCATAAGTATAGCCTTACTGTACAGCAGGACAGAGACGGGACCCACAGAGATGTTTTCCCAAGCCCAAACAGGAGGATGGGGTTCCAGAAATTCCCTCACCTTGCAAATAGGGAGGGAGAATAAAATCCCACCTTCTATGGTTAGGAAAGACATAAACTTGAAGAACAAAGTGTTGAGCTACTAGCTTCAATGCTCTTCTTGCTTTCTCCCTGAAAAAACAAAAACCAAAGTGGGGTTGTGTGAAGGGATGTGGGAGAGCTTTAGGGATGCTTATGCCAAAGAGCTGGCATTTCAACTTCCACAGTCTTAACGTTAACAACCAGTAAGGGGTAACCCAGCATGGTTTGAATGGAAGCATAAGTGAGGAGGGAGCATTGTAAAGGTTTTCTGGGCAGCTCTTATCACGCAATGAGTAAGTATGGCTGACTTTTACCTTTCTCAAGCAAGAGATGAAAGGCTTGTCAACGCATGCCATTCCTCTGGAACAGACACAGGTGGGTTTTGGAAAAAATGCACCTAGATCTACCTGAGTCAAGCAAGTAGAGTTCTTGACCCATTGAAGATTCTGCTGCATATGGTCACCTAAATGTGAACACTGCCTTTGTTTCCAAGGTTGGCATCTTTAGAAGTCTGCATGTAAATCTGCTCCCTGATTCTAAGGTATGAGATACGGTAATGCAAACAAAAGACAAAAGCTTCTGTACATGTCTGTCTTTCTGATAGAGAACAACGGCTTCACAGTTTTCTCCTGATGAGTGAGTGAAACAAGAAATGGAGACTCAAGGAGAGCATCTGGATTACTAGTGCAGGTCCCAAGCCTTTACTCTGCTAACGATCACATGGGACCTGATGCTCACGTTCCAAGAGAACAGCAGACACACAAACGAGAAAAGTGCATTATGGGCCTCACACCTACTTAGGTTAGGCTTATGTGCACCCTTCACGTGCCCAACTCAGGACTATAGCTCTTTGTGATACCAGCGTTGTAGGCAGGGTAAGGGAAGCTATCTACTGGAATGTTTGATAACCTGTTATATTTCTTTCTGGTGTTTGCAGTTTGTGGGCTATGGTGGTTGGTTTACCTGTCAGCCTGACAGCCCAGAAAGGGAGATCTCTTTTTAGTACTCTTTTGTATTCTTTGAAATTTATTGATCATCTTCACCTGCACAGTATGATGTTTCTTCCTCACCCTCACCTGCAATCTCTCCCGGCACCTCGTGGATGTAGATGTCCTGTCTGTGGTTGCTCAAGAGCAGCCCTTCCAAACATAACTTATCTCTGCATTGATGATTACTCATTGCAACTAGAAGCTTCTTAAACCAGTGTTGCGAGCAGTGCAGACCTAGGCAATCAAACATGCATATTTAAAAGGCAGTTTAACAACATGATCATTTAGCAGAACAACAGTAAATTCTCCCTCAGTACTTTGAAGGAAGTATCATGTTTTGACTGTTTGTAGCACCAGGCATACCCTGATTCATGTGGAACAGGCTTCAGATTCAATCAGGACCAAAACTGGTTAGGTGCAGGAACAGAACTGCAGTCATTACACGAGTGGGCTCATCATGCCTTGCAAGCCAGTATTGTATTGTTCCGTGTCCAGCAATGGATAAGATCATTTACACCCTTTCCTTCATGACAGCCATAATAACCCGTTCTGGGTACTGTGAACATTAGCCAGCTGGGAGACTTTCCAGGTGAGTTCAAGACTGACTTCCCTACAACCTGTAACAAAAGTCACCTATTGGCTTGTTCTGTTGGGCAACCAATAGCAGTGGCAATTGCCTTTACAGTTTGATCACCTCTGAGGCCTTCCGGACAATAGAGAGGAAATTTGTGTGCAGGGCTGAGATTTTTACTCAATGGCCTAGGGCTTCAGGAAATAACATTGTTCACCCCAAAGCAGTATCCTTGTTTAAAAAAAAAAGCATGTATGGGGTCTGAAGAGATGGCTCAGTCACTAAGAGCACTGTCTTATTTTCCAGGAGACCGGGTTCAATTCCCAGTACTACATGGCAGCTCACACTGCCCTGTAACTCCAGTTCCAAGGCATCTAATGCATTCACACAGACATAGTTACCACCACTACTACTTTATTTTTTATATTTATTGCTTTATAAATAATAACGTTGAAAATTTCCGCTTCCTCCCATTTCCCTCTTTCTTCCCCACTCACCCTCCTGCCTCGACCTCCAGTCCTAAGAGAGGGCATGGTACCCTGCCCTGTGGGAAGTCTCAGTCCCTCCTCCCTCCATCCAGGCCTAGGAAGGTGTATATCCAAACAGACTAGGATCCCCCAAAGCCAGTACATACAGTAGAGAAAAATCACAGTGCATTTTCATTGGCTTCTCAGTCAGCCCCCATTGTCAGATACATTCAGAGGGTCCGCTTTGATCACATGCTCCTTCAGTCCCAGTCCATCTGGCTTTGGTGAGCTCCCATTATATCAGGCACACTGTTTCAGTGGGTGGGTCAACCCTTGGCTGTCAAGACTTCCTTGTTCATCTTCATGATCCTTCTCTTCAACTGGACCTTGAGAGTTCAGTTCAATGCTCTGATGTGGGTTTCTGTCTCTATTTTCATCCATCACCAGACAAAGGTTCTATGGTAATATTCAGTGTGACTATGTGACAACACAGTTCAGGCACCCTCTCCTCTACTGCCCAAGGACCAAGCTGGGGACATCCATGTGGACACCTGGAAACCGCTCTAGAGCCATGCCTCCTCCAACCCTAAAATGGCTCCCTTAATTAAGATATCTTCTTCTCTGCTCTCATATCTGCCCTTCCTCTATCTCAACCATCCCACTCCCCCAAGCTCTCCCCTTCTCCCTTCTTTCTCCCTCTCTCTGCTTCCCCTCACCCCACCCCCACCCACATGATCCCAACTTTTTCCTGGTTATCTTGTCTGCTTCCACATTCCAGGAGGATCTATACATGTTTTCCATTGAGTTCACCTTATTATTTGCTTTTCTAGGATCGCAAACTACAGGCTCAATGTCCTTTGTTTATGGCTAGAATCCACTAATGTGTGAGTACATACCATGCTCGTGTTTTTGCGTGTGGATTATCTCACTCAGGATCGTGTATTCTATTACCATCCATTTACATGCAAAATTCAAGATGTCATGTTTTTGTTTTTGTTTTTTTTTACTGTGAATAATGTGTATATGTGTCTCACTTTCTTTATCCATTCTTCCACTGAGTAGCATCTAGGTTGTTTCCAGGTTCTGGCTATTACAAATAATGCTGCTCTAAACATAGTTGAACAAATGCTTTTGTAGTATGATTGGGCATCTCTTGGGAATATTCCAACAGTGTTATTCCTGAATCCTGAGTTAGGATGACTCCCAATTTACAGAGAACCTGCCACACTGATTTCCAAAGTGGTTGCACAAGTTTGCATTCCCAACAGCAAAGGATCAGTGTTCCCCTTACTCCACATCCTCTCCAGCAAAGGTTATCATTGGTGTTTTTGATTTTAGCCCCTCTAACAGGTGTAACATGGTATCTCAAATTTGTTTTGATTTGCATTTCCCTAATAGCTAAGTTGATCATGACCTTAAGTATCTCTTGGCCATTTGAACTTCTTTTGTTGAGAATTCTCTGTTCAGTTCAGTACCTCATTTTAATTGGGTTATTTAGAATTTCAAAGTCTAGTTTCTTTATTTATTTATGTATTCTGGAGATCACACCTTTGTCTGATGTTGGGTGGGTGAAGATCTTTTCCCATTCAGTAGGTTGCCTTTTTGTCCTAATGACTGTGTCTTTTGTATTACAGAAACTTCTCAGTTTCAGGAGGTCCCATTTATTAATTGTTGCTCTTAATGTCTGTGCCAGTGGGGTTGTACTTTAGAAGTGGTCTCCAGTGCCCATATATTGCACACTACTTCCCGATTTCTCTTCTATCAGTTTCAGTGTGTTTGGATTTATATTGTGTAGAAGGTGCAGTGGGCTGCGTCCCGCTAACCAACTAGCTTTACACCCGGAATAATTACACGGAAACTGTATTATTTTCAACACTTCCTGGCCCATTAGTTCCAGCCTCTTAATGTCTAACTCTCACATCTTGATTAACCCATTTCCAATAATCTGCGTAGCACCACGATGTGGTGGCTTAACAGAAAGATTCTATCCTACATCCATTTTGGGCTGGAGCTTCTTCACATCTGCCTCACTTCCCTTCTTCCCAGCATTCTGTTCTGCCTACCCCACCCACTTATGTTCTGACCTATCAGGCCAAGGAGTTTCTTTATTAATTAGCCAATGAAAGCAACAGATAGACAGATGACCCTCCTCCATCATTTCCCCTTCTTCCGTTTAAACAAAAAAGAAAGGTTTTCACCTTCACATAGAAAATATACAAATAACAAAACAGTTATAAAGCAAGAATTTCAGTTACAATATTTATATCTATTTTATCTTTTATCATAACTAAGAAATACTATAACTATAACTATCTATCTATTCTTCAACTCCATCAAAGACACCAGAAGGATATAATACTACCTAAGCAAACAAGAAATAAGCAACTTCCAAACTCTAGAAATGACAAAGACATCTCGCTGCCTGGACAGTCACCCAAAGTTCTTTTGTACCTTTGGGGCCTCCATCTTCGGCCTATAGGCCCATAGTATCCAGCAGACATTTTCATGAAGCAGGAAATTTCAGACAGTTCAGTCACTTTCTTTTGTGTCCTGCAGAATGTCTTGCAGACTCTATTATGAATCAGAAACCTTGAAAGACCATCTCACCTTTAGGCAAATTTAGCAGTCCTCTCTCTGTGGGTTCTTTGTGTCTAGTTTATGCAACAGTCCAAGAAAGAGCAGTTTCTTGCCCAAATGGCTAACCAACTTTATAAGGAGGCTCTTCAATGCTCATCTTCTTCTTGAAGGAGATTGGTGCTGTCAGGAGAAGACGTGTCTCATTGTCATGAACAGCCCTAAGTTATTAAAACATTTAAAATGCCATATTTTGTAGTCTTTGAAAGATACGAAGAATGCCTATCTAACTGAAATATATCTCTATATATCTAGAAAACCTAACTAATATGACTACAATCTTGACTATTATTGGTGATTATCCATTAACAACCTATATTTCCTAATTATATACTACATTTTTAAATGAACTACACAATCACAATACCTTAATTCAAGAGCAGAAATACATATAGTAAAATTGACCTTAAAATCCATACCAATGCAAATTATTCATTTCTATATCATATCCCCTTTTAAATGTAAAAGACCATTTATAAACACTATTTGGAAATATGGGTGTATTTATTTCTCTCCAGACTTCTTCCTGATGTATGGGGGCACTCTTATTCAGTCTTTCATGAAATAACCTGTGCGCTAGATTCATCTCAGTTGGCAGTTGAGTGAAGTAAGTTTTTGAGGGTGTTCACAGCAACCTTTCAGGAGGGCGTGGTCTATCATACCATATTGGGATAGAAACAGTCCACAGAGTCTCATTCTCTGTGAAAACAAAAGAAGACCCTCTCCAAAGCATCATATCCTTAGACTCAAATTTGGAAGTCATGATACCTTTAGAACATATATGCAAGTTCAGTTTAGCAGCCCATTTAATGAAATGTTTTTTTTTTAACTGAGCTCCTTCACAGTCAAATATTTTAAAGAAAACACAATAAAATACATAATCCAGACCCTCTGTGAATTTTCCATTTTTATGTGGCTTATTTTTCTTTATTTGTTTTAATCTATAACTATCTGTATTTTGTCTCCACATTAATTTTATTCTCTATATTCTTTCTCTACTCTCCCAAGCCTACGTATGTTTAACATTATGACCATTTAAAGATCTTTTATGTCTGAACCTGTCCTACTGTGAATCTGTAATTCTTTATTATCCAGGAGCATTTCTTAAAACGTTAAGCACTACTTAACAACTTAAGTTGCACCATGTAGAGGAAATATGGTACCATCTGTGTCCTGCCCAGTCTAAACCTTAACTGAGCTGTTATTATGGAAATTATGATATTTCCTGCCTATGATCAGCTCAGTTCAGCATGGCGGAGCTTCTCCACTCATGCCTCTGAACCATGTGCATGGCACAGCTAACATGGCGAAGCTGCTTGTGCCTCTGAGTCACTTGTGCCTCTGTGCTGCGCATAGTGCTCCCTTTTCAGGCACACAGCGAGGCTAGTTGCCATCAAACAAATCGTAGCACTTTACTCTAAATGCTCCATTCAAAAGCTCTGTCCCCTGCAGGAGCCAGACAGAGATCACGATGGCAGCACAGCCCAGAAAGCCAGCATTTTAAAACAGCCATTTTTTCCTGCTGCTGAGTCAGGAAAATTTCTTTGCGGCAAGCCACCCACAAACAGCAAAAAGCTGTGTTAAAAACTCTCTCCCTTTTTTAAAAAGCCCTCTCAGGTTTTCAAGTGGATTTAGTTACCACGTTGAATACCACGTTGGGCACCCACTCCGTAGAAGGAGCAGCGGGCTGCATTCCGCCAACCGGCTAGCTTTACACCCAAAATAATTACATGGAAACTGTATTCTTTTAAACACTGCCTGGCCCATTAGTTCCAGCCTCTTAATGGCTAACTCTCACATCTTGATTAACCCACTTCTAATAATCTGTGTAGCACACGAGGTGGTGGCTTACCGGGAAAGATTCTAGCCTACATCCATCTTGGGCTAGAGCTTCATTGTATGTGACTCACTTCCCTTCTTCCCAACATTCTGTTCTGTCTACTCTACCCACCTATGTTCTGACCTATCAGGCGAAGCAGTTTTTTTATTAATTAACCAATGAAAGCAACAGATAGACAGATGACCCTCCTCCATCAGTATTTATTTCTTTAATCCATTTGGATTTAAGTTTTGCGCATAGTCATAGATATGGATCTATTTTCATTCTTCTACAGATTGACATCCAGTTATGCCAGCACCATATGTTAAAGTTGCTTTCTTTCTTCCATTGTATAATTTTAGCTCCCTTGTCAAAAATCAGGTGTTCATGGGTTTGTAGATTAATATCCGGTTCTTCAATTCAATTTTATTGATCAACGTCTCTGTTTTTATGCCAATACCAAGCTGTTTTCCATACTATAGCTCTGTAATAAAGTTTGAAGTCATGGATGAAAATGCCTGCTGAAGTTCCTTTATTGTATGGGATTGTTTTGGCTATCCTGGGTTTGTTGTGTTTCCATATAAAGTTGATTATTGTATTCTCAAGTTCTGTGAAGAATTTTGTTGGGGATTGCATTGAATCTATAGAATGACTTTGGTAGAATTGCCATTTTTATTATGTTGATCATACCAATCCAAGACCGTGGGAGATACTTTCATTTTCTGGTATCCTCTCCAATTTCTTTCTTCATCTTAACGTTCTTGTCAAAGAGATCTTGAACTTCCTTGGTTAGTGTTAACCAAAGATACTTTATGCTGTTTGTGGCTATGTTATTTGATAGGTGATGTTTCTCTGATTTTCCTCTGCTTTTTTTTTCCTTTGTGTATAGGAGGGCTACTGATTTTTTTTTTTTGAGTTGATCTTGTGTCCATCCAAATCACTGGGCCTTTGAACTGGAATTCCTCTCCATCTTTTACCCCTATTATTCTTAGGTTTGGTCTTTTTTTTTTCCTTTTTATTCTTTTTAATTAAAATTTCCACCTGCTCCCCGTTTCCCGTTTCCCTCCCCTCCTCCCACATATTGCCCCCTCCCCCCACTCCCCTCCCCCTATCCCCACTCCTCTTTTCCTCCCCCCACACCATTCCCCCTCCCTCTCGATACTGAAGAGCAGTCCAAATTCTCTGCCCTGCGGGAAGACGAAGGTCTTCTATCTACGTCCAGGAAGGTGAGCGTCTAAACAGGCTAAGCTCCCACAAAGCCAGTTCATGTATTAGGATCGAAACCTAGTGCCATTGTCCTTGGCTTCTCATCTGCCTTCATTGTCCGCCATGCTCAGAGAGTCCAGAATCAACCCATGCTTATTCAGTCCCAGACCAGCTGGCCTTGGTGGGCTCACAATAAATCAGTTCCACTGTCACAGTGGGTGGGTGCATCCCTCGTGGTCCTGATTTCCTTGCTCATGTTCTCCCTCCTTCTGCTCCTCATTTGGACCTTAAGAGCTCAGACCGTTGCTCCAAACTGAGTCTCTGTCTCTACCTCGATCCATCGCCAGATGAAGGTTCTAAGGTGATAGGTAAGACATTCATCAGTATAGGACAGGGTCATTTCAGGTTCCCTCTCCTCAGTTGCCCAAGGTACCAGCTGGGGACATCTCCCTGGACACCTGTGAACCCCTCTAGAGTCAAGTCTCTTGCCAACCCTAAGATGGCTCCCTTAGATAGGATATATACTTCGCTGCTCCCGTATCCTCCCTTCCTATATCCCAAGCATCCCAATCCCCCGAGCTCCTCCCATCCTCCCCTTCTCATGTTTCTCATCCCATTTCCCCTTTGCCCCATGTGTCCGTCCAAATCATGGGGCCTTTGAACTGAAATTCTTCTCCATCTTCTACACCTATTATTCTTAGGTTTGGTCTTTTTATGGTGTCGCAGAGTTCCTGGATGTTTTGTGTTAAGGAATTGTTGGATTTGCTGTTTTCTTTGATGAATGCTTCTGTTTCCCCTATAGTATCTTCAGCACGTGAGATTCTTACCTCTATCTCTTGTATTCTGTTGGTTATACTTTTCTCTGAAGTTCCTTTTTTTTTTAATCCAGATTTTTCATTTCCAGCTAGCCCTCAGTTTTTGGGTTTGTTTTTTTTTTATTAGTTCCATTTCAGTCTTCAAGTCTTAAACTGTTTCCTTTCCTGTTTGATTGATTTTTCTTGGTTTTTTTGGTGGGGGGTATGTTTGAGGGATTTATTCCTTTTTCCTAAATTTGTCTTTGTTGATGTGGGAGTCTTCTGTTTTGAGTTGATTTCATTGGTTAAATAAAGAAACTGCATTGGCCCTTTAATAGGACAGAAAATTAGGTACGCAGAGTAAACAGAACAGAATGCTGGTAGAAAGAAGCCAAGTCAGGCAGTTGCCATGATTCTTTGACCCAACACAGACGCAGGTTAAGATCTTTCCTGGTAAGCCACACCTCGTGAGGCTACACAGATTATTAAATATGTGTTAAAGCAAGATGTAAGAATTAGCCAATAAGACGCTAGAACTAATGGGCCAAGCAGTGTTTAAAAGAATACAATTTCCGTGTAATTATTTTGGGTAAAGCTAACCGGGTGGCAGGATGCAGCCCCGCCACTCCATACTACAGTTTGTCTTATCTTCCATTTCTATAAGGGAGTTTTTCACTTCCTGTTTAAGGGACTCCATCATTTTCAAATGGTTATGTTTAAGGTTAATCTCTTCTAATTCTTCTTTGTTAGGGTATTCAAGTCTTCCTGTTGCATGTTCGCTGGATTCTCGTGTTATCATGTTGATTTTCAGGCTGTTGGAGGAATTCTTGCATTGTTGCCTGCCCATCTATTCCTTCAAATGTGGCAAGGAGAGTCTTGGCATCCTGGTCCAATCTTTGCTGTGGCTGACTGTGTACTTGGGAGTTTTTCTTGGTGTGCCCTCTCTTAGGTCCCCTCAGCACTGAAGCTGGCTCTCAGATACCTTTGGCCCTGAAGTGGGCTGTTCTTGTGTATCTAAGGTCCCCACCGATGAAAAGGAGTGCTTGGGGGCAAGACGGGATGGGGTAAATAAAGAAAGCCATTAGCCACAAGCCGCTCCTGCTGGTTGACCAGAAAAGTTTAGGGAATTGGAAGGGGCCTGGACCCCGTTCCCCATGGCTGGCCAGCTGGAAGGCTACTCACTCACCACACAGGATGGATCTCCTCAGTACAGGAACAGGGCCTCTTGCTAGGATCCAAGGACCTCACAAACCAAAGGGAGGTCTTAAGAGCAGGCAGGATGGTGTTGAACAAAGAAGCCTCAGTTGTAGGAGCACTCACCACTGGCTCCCCAGATCCTCAGCTCTGAAGCAGGCTGAGTTGGGGGATCCAAGGACACCGCAGGTGGAAAGGAGTGCTTGGGGGCAAGATGGGATGGGGTAAATAAAGAAAGCCAGTAGCTGGAAAGCCCACTACTACTTTCTACTTACTATTTTATGCTCCGACAATGCTTATGCATTCAGGAGCATCCTGTTTATGGCAGATTTCTTATTCCAATTCTGGGCAAGGCAAGATGCTTGAGTACTGTAATACCCAAATTTCCAAAGTCTTCCTTTATGCTGTCTGTTCCCACAGACATACATGGAGAAAAAACTGCAATGAATATAGAATAACACAGACTAATGTGCAGGCAAAACACCCATGTACATAGGATAAATGAATCATTAAAAATTGCATGTATGCTATGAGCTAGAGTCGAGCACATGTCCTTGTGGCACCTCATTTATCACCTAGTACATTTTACAAAACTTCTTCATATACCCTGAGTTTTCCTTAGCTGTCCACATCCTGCCCTCTCCACTCCCTTCCCCTATTCTCACTTCACCTTTCTACCCACAGTCTGCCCCTCACAATCTCTCATATCATGTCTTCCAATCCTCCTCTTACAATATATTGTACTCGGGGTCTAGGGTCATTGGTCCTCGTGTAATTTCTTTCTGCATACTTCATTTTGATTAACTCTTACACCAACCCCTCCTTTTCCCATTCCCATTATTCCACAAGCAGTTTGAGCCATTCTGACTCTATGATTTCTGTTCTCCACTTTGGTGTTACCAGTATTCTGCTCTTTTCTGTCCTTTGTGCAATCTTCTCCCAACTTGAGGGCCTGTTTCTAGTTTCTTGGGTCCCAAATGGACTCCAAGATAAGCACACAAAGCAAAATAGTCAAAGCCAGGACCCACCTGGGAGTGAAAATTTGTGATGTTTGTCATTTTAGAGGTGGGTAACCTTACTCAGTATAATTTGTTTCCAGTTCAATTCATTGACATTAAAATAGTCTTGTTGAGGAATGATTTAAATCAGGTTGGGGTATGTCTGTGGGGTTATCTTAATTGTTAGTGAATGCAGTAAGCCCCAACCCATTGTGAGTGGTGTCACTCCCTGTGCTAGGCATCTAGAATGTATATGTGAAGAAGAAAGCCAGCAAGAGATCAAGCAAGGATATCTGTGTTTATTCTCTCTGTGTTCTTGACTGTAGGTGAGATGTTGATCAAGTTCCTGCATTGATTTCCCACAATAGGTGAGGAAACCCTGGATCAAACCAAAGCAAAATTTTATTCCTGAGTAGCTTTTGGTCAGGGTGTTTTATCACAGCAACAGAAATGAAATGAGTAGAGGCCCATGTACCTCATTCTTAACTCCTTTGTACAATGTGGGCTTTTTCTCCAACTATCAGTGTCCCTTTGTTGCCTTTAGGTTTGTTTTCATTTTTCTTTTTTGTAGCACTGAGGTGTGCTGGGCATTTTCTGGCCACCTTGGCATGTCTGTGGTGGTTGTTCTTCAGTTCACTCTTAGCCCATCACATTGGTGAGACCATGGGTGTAGCTTCTGACATTCCCAGGAGACACTGGCTCACAAGAAACCTCATGATCCTCTGGTTCAAGCAATCTTTCCCTCCTCCACTCTCTTCTTTGTGTCTGTTGGGACTGGGCTCCACGGTGCTGCATTTTCATTAGTTGTGGCTTTCTTCAGTGGTCTCTGTTGGAAGAAGACGTTTCCATGATGCTGCATGAGGACTGCACTTCTGGCTAGGTATAAGGCTAGATATTTTCAGTGTAATTAGGGATTATGATGTTTTATTAAAGAGGCAGTTACTGCTTCTGGAGATTCCTATACTATATCTATCCCTAGGTGTCCTGTATCAGATATGATTTCCCTCCTCCTGAGCAGGACTGAATATTGAGAATCCATAGGTCACCAACAGTGCATGTGCCACTTAGAACCCTTAGGGTTATCATACCATGCTGGTTGTCGTGATTCACAGGCATCATGGCTGGGTAGGTCTGCTGGCTGCTTCCCTCTTTTGGAAGCTCATCCCCATGAAGTATAGACCTCATGAAAGAGACTTTCAAGTCAGTTCCAGCTCAGGGGCCTCTAAGGACAAGATGAGATTCCTGTTCCAGTAGTAAATCCACAAGCATGTGTTTGGATAGATTGGGCATTGCAAAGGCCTGTGTCTACCCAGCATTCTCTTTCAAGTGCAGTCCAGTTGAACAGGCTTCTGAGGTAACTGATAAATAAGAAACCTGCACAAGCAATTCTCTGTCCTGTCCTCAAACAGAACTGTACAAGATCTCTGCTGACCACACTGCTTCTTTGACTCTGAAGGAAACATGCAGATTTTATTAAGGTTTTCTAACCTTGCCTTTACCCATACGTCTAGGCCATATCATTGTTTAGAAACTTTGGAAACGTTAAATGGTGAGATCTTCTTCCCCAGATTCTTCTGCAATATCCTTTTATTTTATGGAGTGCATGGACCTGTAGGGGAGTGCCCACGGCAAGTGCTCAAGTACGTTGAGAGTGCAGAGAAACAAGGGAGGGATTTGTGTGGCTGGAGAGACAGGTCAGCAGTTGGGACGAGTAGCTTCTATCTTAGAATTTGGACATCCACATTGAGGTATTTTTCTCCAACTGTAACTCCAGCTGAAGAGCATTAATCCCCCTGTTGTAACCTTCACAAGCACCTAAGTACTGCTGGTGCACATAAACTACACTCAGGGACACATAAATCAATCCATCTCTTTTATTCTCTTGTTTGTATGTTTCAAGGCAGGGTTTCACTGTGTAGCCCTGCTTATCCTGGATCTCAGTGTGTAGACCAGGTTGACATCAGACTCACAGAGATGCAAGTCCCTCTCATTTCCATGTGCTGGGACTAAAGATATGAGCCACCCTTGTGCCAAAAAATTCTACTTTTTTTCCATAATGGATTGTTCTTCATACATGGGTGGGCATTCTAAAAATACTTTTCTGGAAGTAGTCAGAACATGCTAATGGTCATTCATGTGTCAATTAAATTTTGGAGATCTTGAAATATTTCAGGTCTACTATGTTCTGAGAAATTAACTCACTCTGAAACTGAATTATAGGAAGGTGTAAATATCTCTGCTAAGAATGTCATTTTGGGCTGCCAAAAGGGCAAACTGATCACACAATAGACAAATTCCCCAGTGGTCCTGCATTATAAACATTTCCAAACCAAAAAATTTCCTCAAGGCCATTCTCATAGCAAGAACGTTACAAAGTCCAGGCTTTGTAAGTGGGAGGACAGTTGATTCGATGAATAGCCATTGTGGATGGTGGAAGACCTGCCTAGGGAGCTGAGGGTAGGCTGTCTTTGCCACTTTGTATCATAAGAGCACTCTTCCCAAGGTCTCTTTTCTAGCATTGCAGTTTATTTCTCTAATATTTGTTTTGAAGACAAGAGGAACTGAATCTCATAATAGATTTTCATTGCATCATAGTAGCACTCTGTTTTTCAGTTACTGACAAAGTGAATTTTGGTTTTGCCTGTGAATCACTTGGTGTAGATTAGATGGAAAGTGAAGATATCACAAAAGTAGAAACAATGGCTTCCTATCTCAAGCTGTACAAGTATGTGGTGGTTTGAGTAAGAATAGCTCCAATGGGCTCGTACATTTACATGCCCAAACTTCATTCCTAAATATACTTGGGAAGTATTAGGAGGAATGTCACTATGTCTGTGGGCTTTGTGGTTTCAAGCCCCATGACATGTCCATCCTATCTCTCTGTCTGTCTCTGTCCCTCCCTCCTTCCATTCTTCCCTCCCTCCCTTTCTCCCTCCCTCACTCCTAGTTGTATGTTAAGCTCTCAGAACTTGTTCCAGCACCATGTCTACCTTCCTGCTGCCATGTAGCCCCATGGTGGTCTTGAGTGTGACTGACCTCTGAAACTGTGCAACTAAGACAATATGAGTATTTTTCCAAACAACACGTAATGTTGACATTTATTACCCACATTTTAAGGTTTTCAAAGGACTTGGGAAATATAGTCATCCCATAAGAATCAAGAATATCGGGTTTTTTTTTTTAGGAAAAGCAAAACTGATATTGTCTGAAGGCTATTATTAGATGACATATCATTTAGATTAGTTGAATTTTCTTCTGCATTCTTTTTTTTCATTGTTTCTTTGTTCTTGTCTGTTTGCATGTCCATCTTTCTGGGTTTTTGTTTTGGCAGCTTCATGATAGATAGCTGGGGCTGTCCTGGAGCTCATATGGAGTCCAGACTGTCCTCTAGATCCTCCTTCTTCTGCCTCTCGGGTGCTTGTATTACAGGTGTGTGCTCATGCGCCCGTGCAGTTACTTCCCTTATAAAAACACTTTACTGGTTTCTGGTTGTTAATATCCATTTTGCTCAAGTTGTATAATTAATATTACTGTAACAGTGATGCCACTATACAACTGATGTAAAAATTTTATAAGCCAGCTAGAAATTAGAAACTGAGAGGTTTCCTGTGAGTTCTCACAGGCAGGGTCCCAGGTAACTCAGGTAATCCACAACTTGCCCATGTTGCTGAAGATGATCATAACCTTAGCATTATAATCCTCCACAGTCCACCTGGCTCTACAGGAGTACTGCTCAGCACATGTAATGCTGAACTAGGCTCAAACACAGTGCATTTTGTGTGCCTGGCAAGCTCTCCATTGTTGTCACCATATACCCAGGGCCCCTCAATGTAATATATCCAGTCTTTGTATGATACAATCATCTTCCTGACACAGAGTGAAAAGCAAAATGTTTCCATTTGTGATGATTCCCCTGCTTGCCATTAAAAAAAACACATGAAACAATCAAGAAAGGAAATCTACCTCAGAAAAACCAGAGTGTGTACTGGGTGTTTTTATCCAATGCGATACATTGCCTGGGTTTGCGTGTTTATAAACAAACCATATAGTAAAATTGCTACATCTAAATATTTACATTAGAGGTCTTATAAGGGGCATACTTTCTTTAGATTCCTCTTGACCTGTTTCACAAGCATAGCCCTTGAATTCATTGGTAACTATTTGATATAGTTACTCACACACAGATGCATCTGACTTCTGTGTCTCTCATGTACAGTCTTTGAGTGCATGAATCTCATTGCATAAATACTCATTGGATACCTGTAGGTGATGTGGTGGGCTGAGCTGTTCCACATGACCAGAGAATGATGGCACATCTTGGTTTCTGTCATTATTACAGCTATCATCGGGAAAGATGCCCTTATAAGACTACGATACCAATAGTGTTCAACATTACTGATCACATAAGGTCATTGTGATAATCTCCTCCACCTTTGATACTCTTAAGATTAGAGGCAAGAACTTCATGAGTGTGTGCAAAATGTGTGTTCCTATACCCAAGAAGATCTACCCAAGGTCTCATGCATGTAAGAAAAGCTCTATACCACTGAGTTGTATCCCAAGTCTACAGAACCCCAGAATATGGTTCTTTGGGTGGGATCCCACATGATAACACCAATATTACAGAGTACAGCTACTTCAAGAAAGACAATATTAAGAACAAACTCACCATATGCAAACTATACAAAACACACCATTGGGGACCAATCTGTGTTAATCATCAGAAATGCTGACTGATGGCCTACCGTTGTCATTAACAAATATTAAAATCATTTCAAACTACATGTGTAATTTTGCTCCTATTGTTAAAAGGTGTGCCGATATGTCCACTCTCGAGGATATGTATGGAAAGATCCTCTTATTGGTATGTATACACACGTGCACATGTGAATATATGTGTAAGTAGAGCTTTCCCCGTCATTTCTTTGCCACACTGTGACTTGTGCTTGCATTACATTTTACTCATTCCTATCACATCCTGCAGCGTTGATTGCTGCTTTATCCTGGCTGTTGGGAGCTTACTTGCCTGATTCAGGTAATTAAAATGCATGGTGCCACAAGGTCAGAGGAAACGTGAAAGGATTTGGAGGCAGTAAACCTGTGTTTGAACCCTCTCCATGACATTCCCAAAGACTTGGCTTTGGATTTGTAACAAATCTTTTTCCTCTTCTGTCAAATGGGTGCCCTTAACCCCAGGTTTAGTGATAGTTGTTGCTCTCAGGAGGGAAGGAGCTACCCAAGTGTTTGCACTTCATAGATTGTGGAGACTTTTGTAGAGCATGATGCCAGTATTCTTCAAGCTGAACAGGAAATGATTACAGTATTATAACAGCCATCCTTTTTCTGTCTTTCTCCTTCCAGTCATCAAGCAGTGATAATGAAAGAAACCACAGCAGCATCAATGATCCAGTACGAGGAAGTGTACCAGAAAGCAGCGTAAACCGGTGCATTGCTGAACTTTACTCCAATGTCCACGAGTTCTCACACGAGGACTATGCACTGTGCCAAGGCCAAGGTCCTTATTCCAACATTAACCAGAACTTGAAGGAAGCCCATTTCTATAGCCTACAGCAGAGAGGACAATTACCATTGTGATGACCTGGGTGCTCCTCCTCCCTTCTTTATAAAAAGCAATGGCGTTCCCAGAAAGCAGTCTTGGCTCTTGTCTGTATTTTCAGTAAGAGTCAATGGGCATTTGTACTCTTTTGCTGTTTTGCTCCACCACTGTGATTTCAGAGGGTCATTCGTGACAGTTTGATATGTTTTCTGTCAAGTCTGGTGTCCAATTCATGTTCAAATAGCAGCATGAGGATTTCTCCTGATACTGAATGGCTTGTTTGTCCCATTCAGGTTGGGTCCAAGTCACTCATTTATGGTCTCCAGGTTAAATGTCCTTGTACAATGTGACCCCTCCTTATGAGAAGCTAAGTGACCCATAAAAGAGTATGTACTTCATTAAAACATGAAAGAACAAACAACAGCAGCAAATAAGCCAACACCAAAGCGGTAATGAGCATTGATTAGAGGGAGAGTGGGGCTTGTTCTCATTCTGAAATGAATGGCAGGGCAGCTCCTCAGAAGGGAGATTTTCTACCTATAATGGCGCAAATGTCAACCTCTGCAGTTGTGAACGTGAAGCCTGGGTCTGGTAACTGCACTCCACATCCCTAGTGAGAAGGCTTCTTCCCTTAATGCCCCTTTGTGTTCCCGTCAGACTTTGTGGAGAGCACTTGTAAATCTGTCAGAGATTAAGTGCAAAATCTAGATATGTACGGCTTGTGTGTTGTTCCTTACTGTTCCATCCATGATGTGTAATGTTGATGAAGTCTAAGCTACTGCACACAATTTCTGACTAAAGAGCTGTTGGAAAGCTGGGTGGGATGACTGTTCCTTGTATAACAAGTCTTTCACGCGGATGAGGGCATCTCACACCATCAAAATCAGTGCAGTTGTTTGGGGCGGGGTGGGCCGGTGGAACAGTGCCTGCCCAGCCTGTGGCAGACCCCAGGAATGGTAAAACCATCAGCACAATTAATGCGGCTTATGATGAGTGAACTGAGGTGCCATTAGAAGAAGCAGACAATGTCACTTACTGATGGACCTGTCCCCACAAAGAGTCATATGGAGCAACCAGCCAGCCTGTGCAGGGACGCCCTTCCTTAATGCCCATGCTTTCTCAATGATCAGGTCAGTGATCAGTGAACCAGACGGCATCAATTCCATCTGCCCTGTAGCTGTGAGGGTTACATAGTTTTCACATATTCTGAGAAGAGCCTTCTTCTGTTTGCGAAGCAAGCTCTCTATGAAGGGAACCACATACCACACAATAGACGTGTTATGGCTAATGTTTCCCAAGTGGGAAAGGTAGGTTTTCAGGAGAAGATGTCCGTGTTCTTGTCAGGGGACAGTGAACAGACACTCGGCTAATGATTATTCTGTAAGAGTGAGGCAAACAACCAAATAATAAAAAGGAGAAGGAATCTGCAGTCTGAAATTGCATGCATACAACATAATTCAGAAGCACCTAAAGAGAGCCATTCAGGGTGTATCTATGGCAGGCTGCCCACCTGGGTTTGAACTACTATCAGTCATGCAGGCGAGATATCATGAGGGAAGGTGTTTGTCAACTAGCCTGACAATCTGGGTACCATCCCTCACAGTCACATGATGGAAAGAGAGAACAGACTCCAGGAAGTAGTTCTCTGCCCTCTTGAAAAACTCTCTCATCTCACATTTGACCAGAACTTGCCCAGAATTTTATGTATACCAGGCTGACCTGGAAAGCAAGCAGGTCATCTTGCTTCTGCTTCCTGTTTGCTATGATGGATTGCTTGTTTCATCATGTCTGGTCTTTCTTAAACATTTGTTTGTAATTGTTTGTAAAGTCAGGTTCTTCCTATGTGACCTAGCCTGAACTGGTGACTGTGTTCCTACAGATTGAACCTAACTCCTACAAATCTGCCTCCTCCAAGAGTCTGAATCTCTCTCTTTTTTTAAATTTTTTTCTTTATTTTATTCTTTTTTAATTAAAATTTCTGCCTCCTCCCCATTTCCCATTTCCCTCCCCCTCCTCCCTCACATCGCCCCCTCTGAAGAGTCTGAATCTCTTGTCCTGGTAAATACATTGTGCCATCCCCTTACTGTCTTTTGCAAGCTATTTAGCTGTTTATCACCAGCCTATGTCCTAACAGCATTCAAGTCTTTATTGAAACGGTGTAACCCTGCCCTCCATAACCATCCCTCCTGTAATGTAAATTATTTTCTAAGACTGGCAATGGAGAGAAGTAACCCTTTTCTACTGGAGTCTAGTACCTACAGAAAGGGAAGAATGTTTTGCCAGGGATGATACGGGGCTTGTGTTCAGAGAGGAAGGACTTAACTGAGCGTCAGAACAACCCAGTATGGGCTCAAACCCCAGTGAGTTCTTCCAAGCACCCCTGGAGACAGAAGTATGCTGAGGCTAGAAGTCACAGGCAGGGAGGGAAACTTGCTGCCAAGTCATCCACCTGTGCAATCAGATCCTGAAGAATGTGACAGGAGTCCATGAGCAGCATAAGACACACAACTGGAGAGAAAGCTCCAGCGTTGAAAACCAGGTCTCTTCAACTTTGTACAAGCTTCCTTTGCACTAATGCAAGCGGGTTGTTTTAGGCAAGGCTGGTTGATTCTAGAGACTTCTGGTGCTGTCCACTCATTGCATTGTGCCACTTGACAGTATTTAAGCCTACTGATGCCATTATGATCATATTCAGTGGAGCTGAGACCAAGGAACAGTATCTCTCTCTCTTCTTCCCTTCCACCTCTCTGCTTTTCTGTATCCTCCTCACTCTGTGCTGTCTCTCTCTCTTTCTCTCTCTCTTCCTGACTTTCCTCCCTCCATCCCCACATTAAGAACTTTGACCTGAATACCACACTGTCCTGATGGTTTTTCATTCATGACTACTACTCGATGCACAGATCCTTTCATCATCTCTAACTATGATGACCTTGGGTATTCATGACCACAGACAAGACAGACATTTTGCCTGAAGTTAAACCAGAAGGAGTTTGAGGGACAAACTGTCTCATGGCCATGTTTGTACTCATTTAATGACTGCAGGACAGGACATAACAAGCAGAGGACTTGCTTATGTACTCCCCCCAGATTTCATATATCCTCCATAATTGTGAGGTTCCTCGGTTGGGCCACTGTCAGAAGACCCTGGTTTCCCTTTGTGGTTTTGCACTTGAGACACATGACAGCCACCTGCATGATATCACAGTCCTCTTGTCCTTCTTTGCTTATTCATGGTCCCTGCTGCAGATCAACACAACCAGTAGATCATTCGCTCTGGAGAGTCCTTTTCTGTCTATTTGTTCACAGCACAGGACAGACTGATGCAAGGTCACTTTGAGGTCTCCAGCAAATCCTAACTTTTGAAGGATTTGGTGAACTCCTGTGCCGTTCTCTGCATCATCATAATTTTCCTCATATCCTGTGAAGGATGTGTCCTGAGATCTCTTGAGTTCCCACCAAGTGAGGGAAATTTTGGAGCTTACTTTGATTAACGACTATATTCTTATCCTTTTCTGCATGGGACCAATCTTGGGGATTATGGCCAGGTTGATTTCTCAAAAGAATAAAAGGAAGAAAAACCCAAAGCCATCCCACTGAAATCAGGAACATGACAAGGATGTCCACTCTCTCCATACCTCTTCAATATAGTGCTTCAAGTTCTAGCAGTGGCAATAAGACAACATAACGGAATCAAGGGGATTCGTATTGGAAAGGAAGAAGGTAAGCTTTCATTATTTGCAGATGATATGATAGTATACATAAGCTACCCCACCCAAAGTCTCTACAAAGAATTCCTACAGCTGATAAACACATTTAGTAATGTGGCAGGATACAAGATCAACTCCAAAAAATCAGTTGCCTTCCTATACACTAAGGATAAGGAAGCAGAGAGGGAAATCAGAGAAACATCATCTTTCACGCTAGACACAAATAGCATAAAATATCTTGGGGTAACTCTGACCAAGGAAGTGAAAGATCTATTTGGCAAGAACTTTAAGTCTTTGAAGAAAGAAATTGAAGAGGACACCAGAAAATGGAAGGATCTCCCTTGCTCTTGGATTGGGAGGATCAACACAGTAAAAATGGCAATTCTACCAAACGCAATCTATAGATTCAATGCAATCCCCATCAAAATCCCATCAAAATTCTTCACAGATCTGGAGAAGACAATAATCAACTTTATATGGAAAAACAAAAATCCCAGGATAGCCAAAACAATCTTATACAATAAAGGATTGTCTGGAGGCATTACCATCCCTGACTTCAAACTTTATTACAGAGCTACAGTATTGAAAACAGCTTGGTATTGGCATAAAAACAGAGAAGTCGACCAATGGAATTGAATAGAAGACCCGGACTTTAACCCACAAACATATGAACACCTGATTTTCGATAAAGGAGCTAAAAGTATACAATGGAAAAAAGAGAGCATCTTTAACAAATTGTGCTGGCACAACTAGATGTCAACCTGTAGAAGAATGAAAATAGATCCATATCTATCATCATGTACAAAACTCAAGTCCAAATGGATTAAAGACCTCAATATCAGTCTGAACACACTGAACCTGATAGAAGAGAAAGTGGGAAGTACTCTACAACACATCGGCACAGGAGACCACTTCCTACATATAACCCCAGCAGCACAGACATTAAGGGCATCATTGAATAAATGGGACCTCCTGATACTGAGAAGCTTCTGTAAAGCAAAGGACACTGTCACTAAGACAAAAAGGCAACCCACTGACTGGGAGAAGATCATCACCAACCCCGCATCTGACAAAGGCCTGATCTCCAAAATATATAAAGAACTCAAGAAAATAGACCGTAAAAGGCCAATCAACCCAATTATAAAATGTGGCACTGAGCTGAACAGAGAATTCTCAACAGAAGAAGTCCAAATGGTCAAAAGACACTTAAGGTCATGCTCAACTTCCTTAGCGATCAGGGAAATGCAAATCAAGAAAACTTTAAGATACCATCTTACACCTGTCAGAATGACTAAAATAAAAAGCACCAATGATAGCCTTTGCTGGAGAGGTTGTGGAGAAAGGGGTACACTCTTCCATTGCTGGTGGGAATGCAAACTTGTGCAATCACTTTGGAAAGCAATATGGCGGTTTCTCAGGAAATTCGGGATCAACCTATCCTTGGACCCAGCAATACCACTCTTGGGAATATACTCAAGAGATGTCCTATCATACAACAAAACTATATGCTCAACTATGTTCATATCAGCATTGTTTGTAATAGGCAGAACTTGAAAACAACCTAGTTTGCCCTTCAATGGAATAATGGATGAAGAAAGTATTGAATATATACATATTAGAGTACTACTCAGCAGTAAAAAACAATGACTTCTTGAATTTTGCATACAAATGGACGGAAATAGAAAACAGTATCCTGAGTGATCACGGTAAGCCAGATCCAAAAAGAGGAACATGGGATGTACTCACTCATATTTGGTTTCTAGCCATAAATAAAGGACATTGAGCCTATAATTTGTGATCCTAGAGAAGCTAAATAAGAAGGTGAACCCAAAGAAAAACATATAGACATCCTCCTGAATATTAACGTTCATCTGGTGCAGAAAGGAGACAGAGACAGAAACCCACATTGGAGCACCGGACTGAAATCTCAAGGTCCAAATAAGGAGCAGAAGGAGAGAGAGCATGAGCAAGAAACTCAGGACCACCAGGGGTGCACCCACACACGGAAACAATGGGGATGTTCTTTCTGGAACTCACCAAGGCCAGCTGGCCTGGGTCTGAAAAAGCATGGGATAAAACCGGACTCGCTGAACATAGTGGACAATGAGGACTGCTGAAAAGTCGAGAACATTGGCAATGGGTTTTTGATCCTACTGCACGTACCGGATTTGTGGGAGCCTAGGCAGTTTGGATGCTCACCTTACTAGACCTGGATTAAGGTGGGTGGTCCTTGGACTTCCCATAGAGCAGGGAACCCCGATTGCTCTTAGAGCTGATGAGGGAGGGGGACTTGATTGGGGGAAGGGGAGGGAAATGGGAGGCTTTGGCGGGGAGGAGGCAGAAATCTTTAATAAAGAAATAAATTAATTAATAAAAAAATAAATAAATGGTTAACCTTGTTACCATGAATAGAGGTGGAACAGTCAGCATTCTTCTCAGGATGGATGTCTCAGTCAGGTTTTAGTTCCTCGTTTGTTCTTTTGGCTTTTCTTCAAGTTTTGTTTAAGAGGTTTGATGTGGACCAGGTGTAGAAAGATGGCAAGCCTTCTTGACCTCTGTGAGAGGTCCATACTGTCACAGTCCTTAGGATCTGGCTTTTCCCACACTGTGGTCAGTGCATTTTCATACCCTGAGACTTCCTATTGCAGACAAAAAAACTTAGTTGCCGATTTTCAAGACGCCATGAAGCATACAGGCTAAATGAAGCTAAAAAGCCAGCACAGATAACTAATGGCCCTCTGGGAGAAACTGTACTGTTCAATTCTTCTCCTAGAAGAAGAAATTTGCCCAAGTCCTTGTCTTCAATTACAGATGAAGACAAAAACCTGTGGGTGGAGGCCTGTAATACCAGCTAGCCATGTGTCTGAGGCTGTAGGATCACCTGCTGTAAGGCAGAGATACAGACTGAGTTCAAGGACAGCCTGTATAGGGTCCTCAGACTTTTGAGTCAAAAGAAAATATCAATGGAGAAGGCTGGAAATATAGGCGAGTGGTAACATATATCTATTATGTAGCAGGCCCTAGATCCAATACCCTGTATTGACAGACCAAAGTAAACATACACAAATAAATATAAACCCAGCCAAAGTCTGTAACTGGAATAGAAGGTATTTCCTACATAGACATCTCTCAGGAGTCACTGTAAGTATGAGATCAGACTGGGTCTCCTTTCTTGCTAGTGACAAGGTGCAAGACAGTAATGTCACACTCAGGGATAACATGCTGGTAAGTTACTCATCAAATAGAAGTGAATGTTTGCAATCATAACCTTCATTGCCACTCTCTTTAACAACGCCTTACCTGGTAGTGTTCCTGTTTCTCAGAACTGGGGACATGAGCTTCCTACTGCTCATCTTAAGGATAGTCAGTCTTGAGTCTCCTTCATGTTCTGAGAGTTTTGACAATTGATATTGACTTGAGACACATCCTTGTGATTTCAGAGCTCTCTGTGTGGACTTGGGTGCACTTCAGCAAATGTACAACAGTCTTGCATTGCCTGGCGGCATCCAGTTATAAAAGGACTGTCTTTACTTTGAAACTGTTGTGGGCAAGTGGTGGTCCCTGGCTATGCTCCAGAACACTCTGCGATTGGCCCAAGAATAATAAGAGATGCGCTTGCCTAATGCTGCAGACCTATTACAGGGCATTTTTTTTTCAGAGTTCATGCATCTAGAGATGTCAAAGACAGAGAGTGAATGTCTACAATGAGAACCTCTTTGGGCCTGAGGGCCTCATCACAGGGAAGATAAAGCAGAATGGCATTAATCCAATTTAACCTTCAACTTGAACTCACTTCATAATGCAGTTCTCCCCACAAAGTCTGAAGCTGGGACACTGCCAGAGGAGCCAGCTTTCGCAAATGGGCTGTGGTGCATTCCACTGATGCTGGCAGTGATAGGAGATAAGTGCTGAGCATTCTCAAACTGGAGAGAGAGACATGCTTGATCCATTTGCTAGGACCAGGTCATTTTCAGTGGGCTGACGGGCACCAAGATCCTCCAAGGGGAAAATCTGTGAGTGCATTGTGTGGAAATCCTGGAGATCAATCTTGGAAATCTTTTATCAGAGTTTGAAGAAGAGTGCTCAAGTCAAGTGGTACTATGGGCAGGATTTTCCCCTTCAGGCAGAATGCCCCCATCCCCTTTGAGAAACACATTATTTAGGGAAAAACAAACCCATTAGGGAATAATGTAGGTTTATTTTCCAACATTGCGAAAACTATGTTCTCAGTTTTCTGCTTAAAAACCCTGACGTCTTGGTAAGTTTTAAAGATGAGTGGATTGGGGACAGCAAGTCTCTCTTCCAGGAACTTGGGAGGCAGAAGGATGAGGACCTGGAGGTCAGCCTTAGTTGTATAATGAGATGCAGTCCAACTGGCAAACACTGTACATATGGGGCTCACATGTGAGTAGGGGTGTATGTGTGTGAAAGACAGACATCCACACATGGCCAATGGGCTTACTGTCCATTCCTGTAATTCCAGGGGTGGCAGAGCAGGAAGATGACCATAAATTTGAGACCCTTCTGTGCTACATGGTGAGTTTTTGGCCAAGCTATACCACAAGTGATACCTGAAATAAAAATTTTAAATAAAGAGAATAAATTCCTAAAATGGGTTAAAGGATTGCTTGAATCTATGATCTGAACACACAAGTTTAGTAAACTAGTTACCTGAGGACATAGGATGCTTTAAGAACGAGGCACGTACAGTGGGTGCTGGGGCAGTTATCCTGCTCTCCTTTGCTTTTATGTGAAGGATACCCACAAATACCACAGGGCCACTGCAATCCACTTACCTCACTCAGTGCTTGCTCTACCAGCACTGAGCTTCCAGGACAGGGTAGCTACTGTTCGATGGTAGAGTGCTGGGGTGACTCTGGCATCAGGACATGATTCCTGAACTGAGGGCACAACAGGAATGACATAAGAAAATGCTGTCACATTGCTCTCCTAAAACGATGGTGTGGCTATGCCACCAGTTGTATTTATTTTCCTTTTGCCTCTTTCTTCTTAGTTTAGCCAAACCCTTAAACCTGACATTCACTGAGGCAGGCATTCCTCAAGGCCTATGTTTCTGTGATCCCCTCTTCTCAGTAGTGATATTCAATGCCTTGGCCCTAACTGATATATATGTCAATGCCAAGAGGCTACATGTGCCTATGCCTGGCTGGCGTAGAACTTCTCTCTTCCACATCGATAATACCCCCTCCCACCAGATCTCTACCATCTCCAACTTGCCAGTTTCAACCATGATCTTCCTGCCCCAGAGTGATACAGCTCTGGCGTGCTCTGGTTCCATTCATCCAGCCTCAACCCCAGGATCCCACAAGTCCTCTCTTCAATCCTCAACTCTGAATTTGTCCATGAAACGACAGCTCCACTGCTGTCCCATGGGTCTGTCCTGCCTCTACCATCATTTGATTTCCACCTGTGCCTTTGGCATCACTTCCAACCCCATCATGGGGTACTGATGTCCCATCGAGTTCTTAACAGAGAATTTTGTGGGCATCATTCCCCCATTCTAAGGTCTGGAATGCTCTGTAGGATTGAGGATATCCACAGAAATAATTCTTTGAATGCAATTGTGATGACTTGTACAAAGTATCAGTGCAAGTGCAGGGATCTAGTGAGGGAACTGGTGAGCTCTCAGCAGCCACAGTGACCTAGCCACTGCTATAAAGCTAAGTGCCCAAACCCTTGACCTTGTCCCACAATGTCTGCTTTATGGATCAGTGTAAGTGGCTACCACTTTAGACTGATCTTGTAACACCCTGCTCCCCACTTCAAATTCCTCAACCACACGGTTCTTGTACTGGAATATTATCCAAACACAACCCCTGTGTTCTACATTGCTCCAGAGGATTCCTAGTCCTCCTGTGAGTGGCAATGCAAAGGTTGTTACCTTCTTGGGAATCTTGACCTGGGTAGGTTTGGCTTCTGTTTGATGTGATCTTGAGACAGGTCATAGTTTGACTATGCATCAAGACCAACACGAAACTGTTATTTTTCACTGTAATACCTGCCCTCTCCCAAATAATTTGCCCTACCAGAAATAAAGGATCCATATCTTCACATACACCTCCAAATATGTTGCTTCCTAGAAAAATAAAGATCTCTATGAGTTCACATCTCAGACCCTAAAGTACTTGTAAGTTTCCTGTGTGTATCAGTTATTGAGCAGAAGAAAATGTGAGCACCCTCAACTGAAATTTGGTCTCCAGTATGACCTGCAGCTGGTCACACAGCAGGGATGGAGGCATCTGCAGCCTTTGGCAAGATGAGCTTTCACCTGGGAGCCTTCACAGAAATGGCTTCCCTCCTCCAATTTCTTGTAGTAAAGCTAAGGATCCATGCCTTGGCTATTACAAGGAGTAACTTGGTTTCCTAGGAAACCATTGTCTCCAGGAAGTACCCAGGAAAAGATATGTTGGATGAGAAATGTATGCATAGCTTTCTGACTATCTCGAGAGGAGGGTATTGGTCATTGAGAGGGAAGGCATATTCCTGAAAACCATTGTGCTGGCAATGGTCTGGCATGAGGTATCATTACGCTAAACATGCTTCTGGTAATGTTGACTGCTGTCTGGATTTGGATGAGTAGAGGAACGTGGAGTGGAAAGAACAATGACTGCGCCTGTGCAGGGACCTTCATCAATGACCGCATGGAAGAGCAAAAACCAAGTCCAGAGGAGGTGAAAACAGCTGTGGCATATTTCCTTATGACATTGATGAAGAATCGGGGACTAGTTCTCTTGCATACATATGGTCTCTCTCCCAGTCTCTTCTCCCTGCCACCCTCTCTTCCCTTCACTTCTCTCTCTCTGCCTTTGAATTTCGGGAATCTCGTCCTCAGAAGGCTGGAAGATTCAATGGCAGTGGGTAAGCAGTGCTGCTAAGTGACATAATTTAGTATCTACTTCTCAGAAGCAGTTTCTTCATTTCTATCCAGTAGCAAGCTTAACTTGATCACCTCCCAGTCAGGTTAACAAGTATGGAGAATGTCTTTGCTCAGTTGTCTCCTCATGCCTGAGGATAGGAACATAGTGAGCCTTCCTGAAGGGTGCCTATGTGAGCCTCCACTGTTCTCTGATTGTGTCCCATGATTCTAGGACTTGCAATCATGGGGGACACAGCACAGTCAACTCTACCTTGCTGCTATCTGCAGGCAGAGTTGTGAATCCCGTGTCTTCCCTTAGGAATGACCAACCAGAACTTTCTCTCTTTTATTGATGACACACTTGCCCAGTCTGTTCCAGTACCCGTTTTGCTTTACTTCCTTTATTTCATGTCCTTGCTTTTCCCTTGGGTGAGGAGACTCTTTTGTGTAACTCTACAGTTTGCAGCAATCAGATGTGTTTATGGGAAGCAGTTTTCATATACAAATTAAAGGACAAAACCTGTGGAATTGCAGAGTGCAAGAATCCAGGTTGACCATGGTCAGCACAGGTCATTTGAAGTGTATGACTAGGTAACGGAAAGATCACTTTCAAATCATTGAGCTGAAGTAGACCCTGAGTGGTACATCAGGACACCTGAGGTCAAAAGTCAATCGTAGGCAAGGTTGACTTTTAGGCAATTGTCTAAGGTCAGAGTCCATGCAATCCCCATGCCAAGATTCTTTCATTGTCTTCATAAGCAGGTTAATTTGGTCTTGATCTCAGTGCATGTTATGGAACTGAGTGGGTTCTAGGACAGCATGGTAAGCCAGTGATTAGTGGGGTGAAGATGAGAGACAGTATGAGGTCTTAGGGTTCAAATCCTTATAAGTAGAGAAAAATGCCCTTTAAATTCATGTAAACACCTCTATGAATTATGGCTATCATTGTCTATTCATCACAGTAGAGTTGCCTTGTAGTTCTGGTAGAAGTGAGGAAGAAATCAATTTGGTTGTCCATACCTTCCACATGAGCTCTCAGGTGATAGAAAGAGTACCAGCTGCCATGCCAGAATTGCTGTTGATGTGCTATTCCCTGTGTTTAGCTCTCTGGACATGTATCATCTCATGTAACCCCCCAGAAGAAGCCTGGGAGGTGTCCCCATGTTGAAGATGAGGGACAGACATAATGGGATGAATAACCACAGGATCTCTTTCTTCTCTTCTCACCTCTTGTTACAGTCTATGTTGCGGTAGAATTGTCTGTGTTCTGTCAATCATGTTTTAAATAAACGCTGATTGGACAGGCAGGAAGTATAGGCAGGTCAACCTGACAGGAAGTGGAGGAGGGGTGATGAAAACAGGAGAATTCTAGGAAGGAGTAAGCCCATTCCTCCCACTCCTGCCAAGACCACCAAAGAAGCAAGATGTGACCTGCCCCACTGAAAAAGTTACTGAGCCACATGGCTAGCATAGAAAAGGATAATGGGTTAATATAAGTTACAAGAGCTAATAAGAAGCCTGAGCGAATAAGCCAATCAGTTTATAACCTAATATAGACTCTCTGTGTGATTTTCTTTGGCACCTTGCCAGCATTGGGAACTGGGCAAGACAGAAACCTCAACTAGCAGGCCCTCATATTAAAGAATGGTGACCACTTGAATAACTGCATCGACAGAAAGCCTGATAAAGCTTAGGAAAGAGTAGAGTAAAGCATGTTTTCTTGGTAGCAGCAATTTCTTGGGTCTGCTTTACTTGCTAGAGACTAACAAGCACTCTCATTTAAGAGAGGCTTCCTGACTCAGCTTTAGCTGCAAAACCTTGCAGCTCTTTTAAGAGGCCCTGCCACAAAATGGTTAAACGGTGTTGATGAAAAGCTGAGCAAATGCTTTTTCGTTTTTCAGCCATAGAAGGAAAAAAAGCTGTGCTGTTTTAAAATGCCAGCTTTCTGAGCTGTCCTGCCAGGGCAAACTCTGACTCTTTCAAGCAGGCAGTCCAGACTGAGGAGCTTTTGAGTGTTGTTTATGGACACACTGTTGCAGCTTGCTTGCTGGCAATGACTGCAAAATGCCATAGAGTTGTGGCAATAAACATGGCTCTGGCTGGTACCTCTGCCATGAGGCTTGAATCTCAGGAAGCTAAGAAATGGGCTATATCTAGCAGTCAAAGCCACAGCTTTAATCCTCTCCATACTGCTTAGCAAATTAAAGACTCATGTAGTCAGAAAAAGAGAGATATACAGGAAAGAGAGATTCAAAGACAAAGAAAACATCTAAATGGTTTACAGTATGTTAAAAATATATGCAGACTAAAAGTTAAAGTTCTTAAAGTAAAAAAGAAAGAAAGAGTAGTTGGGTGTGGTGGTACACAGCTTTCATCCCAACACTTGGAAGGCAGAGGTAGATTGACCTCTGAGAATTCAAGGGGCCGAGGTAGATTGACCTCTGTGACTTCAAGGTGTGGTAGCACACAACTTTAATCCCGATGCCTGGGAGGCAGAGACAGATCTCTGTGAGTTCAAGGGATTGTAGCACACACCTTTAATCCTAGCACTGGGAAGGCAGAGGCAGGCAGATCTCTGTGAGTTCAAGGACAGCCTGGTCTACAGAGTGACTTCCAGGACAAAAATACACAGAGAACCTGTCTCAAAAAGCCAAAAGTTAAAAGTAAAAATCAAAGAAACAGTGGTTAAAGTAAAGCCACATAAAGATGAAAAATAAACAGAGAATCTTGATACTGTATGTTATTATGCTCTCTTTGAATTGTTTGAATGCTGAGGAAGGAGCAACTTCTGCTAAAAGGTATTTGCTTATAAATGCTGCTGAATCAATCCAAGATAGGTATTTTGAAAATATCTTGACTTCAAAATTGAAGTAAAAAGGTATGTTACTTTGGAGAAGAAATTTTGCTTTTGTTTCCACAAAAAATGAGAGGCTGTATATTCATTTTGAGTTGAGAAAAATCAGGTTTGATCAAAGAAGACCACCTGAGAAATTTCTGGTAGGAACAGGTGGCCCAGATGTCCGAGTTCTAGATCCAAAACAGATTCAAGATGCTGCCTGAAATGATCAAGCCTCACAGGATACTCTAGTCAGGACTTGATCATAACTCTAGATTTTCTTTAGGTCTCCATAAGATTATCAGTGCCGCCAATTGGCTGGAAGTAGCCTGGAATACTACGCCCACATTCCTAAAAAAAATGGACTATGGATATTTTTCTTTGTTTAAAAAAAATGAATTGTCTATATTCTGTCAACCATGCTTTAAATAAATGCTGATTGGCCAGGCAGGAAGTATAGGTGGGTCACCCAGACAGGAAGTAGAGGCAGGGCGATGAGAACAGGATAATTTTAAGAAGGAGGAAGCCCATTCCTTCCACGCTTGCCCAGACCACCAAAGATGCAGGATGTGACATGCCCCACTGAAGAAGAAGGTACTGAGCCACATGGCTAACATAGAAGAGGATAATGGGTTAATATAAGTTACAAGAGCTAATAAGAAGCCTGAGCTAATGGGACAATCAGTTTATAACCTAATGTAGACTCTCCATGTGAATTTCTTTGGGGGCTTACCAGCTGTGGGAACTGGGCAGGATATAAACCCAGACAGGCAAGCCCTATTGCTACAAGTCTAGATTTTCCTGGCTGCACAATTCCTCCTGGCTATCGCCTAGTTATTCCACAAGCCTTCACCTTCACTTTTCCTCCTGGACCCAGGGCTCAGTGTGGCCTCCGACTCTAGACACCCATGGATCCGCTGCAGAAATGGGATCCAATGTCGATTTCCATGTCCTCCCGCATGGCCACTGTGACAAGCTCCCAAGAGGCCTCAGCAGGCTCTCAGCCTTCCTCCTCAGAAAAGCTAAGTCTGGGCCTCAGTGGCTTGAGCCTCCGCCGTAGCTCTGGCTCTGTTGTCCCTGCTCCTCTGTCAGAGGGGCTGCTCCAGCAGCAGGCCCGTGAGAAGAAGGCCCTGTGGCAGCAGTACTGGGAAAAGCAGGGCTTCCCTCAGAGGAAGAAAGTCTTCCTGAGGCACTCAAGACGCTGGCACCGGGATCACATGGCACCTTACCTGCTTGAAAGGGCTGTCAAAGGCTCTCCCTCAAGCGAAAAAGCTCAGAATCAGCTCCCATGTCAGGTCCATGTTCCAAATGATGCTGGGATGAGTGGAGAGAGGAACACGGCCCCCAACCCTCACTCCTGGGAAACGCTGGTGCAGGGCCTCAATGGCCTCACCCTCAGCCTGGGAGCCAACAGACCCAGCCCCCTGCCAGAGGGGACTGGGCAGCAGCTGGACCCAGAGCAGATGCTCCCGGTGGACAGACAGCAGGAAAGCGTGAAGATGTTCCAGAGGATGCTCAAGTAGAGGATGGAAGAAGGCTGAGGAGCTGGCTCCCAGAGGATGGAGATGAAAACTGATACACAGAGTGCTGACGGCCAGCTCAGGGGCCGGGACTCTTCTGAGGTCTAGGCAATCAGTTGCCTTGGATGAGTCCAAACACTTGTGCTATGACCAAATTTGTCCTAGGAAAGGCTCCAACTTTCCTCCTTATATCTTTTAGCATGCCTTTTTGGGTGTGGTGATGTGTGTTAGCCTACACAAAAGAAAAGTGGGAATCAGACATCCGTGAACCCCCATGTTGTAATTCACACACACACAAAGAATTTTCAGCCATTTCCTGGGAATACAATGCCCCCCAACTTCCTGTTGAAAAGAACCAACACCATGTGTGTTTGTGTGTGTGTATGTGTATATATATATATATACACACACACATATACATATATATGCATATATAAGAGAGATAAATGTATTCTATATGGTTTCTTGATATCAGTTTATTGAATGCCCCCACACTAAAGGAATTACAGGAATTATAGCAACTATAGGTATTATGAGATCCATACTCTGGATAGAAGAGACACATTGACTTAAAGCATCCAAAATTTGAAGTAAGGGAATGTATGCTTAAGGCAGCTACCTAATGTATTATATTGGGTAAAGCATCCAGTGGTGTGAACCTATATAGAAGAACAGAAGATTCCCTCTTAGCCATACCAAATCCTGGATCTCTCGAAGAATTTCCTATGTGTTCACTCAATCATTGTTCTAGCAATGTTAATTTGAAATTGCACAGCTGTGTATCACAACCCCGCTGTAAATCCCGTCTCTTCATCTGATTAATATGGAAATTTAAGGACACCCAGGCAGGTCAGGAAAGGCATAGTTTCATGCAGACGAGGAGGCAAAGAGACAAGAAGCTAAACTAAGCATGCTGGGGTCGGCATGGACAGGCTGGGGAGGGGGTATGGATTATACTGCAGGAGGGTCCGGGTGGAATCGTCATAGTGCTAGACATTGCTGATCAATATTCTTATCACCAGAATGTGGAGATCATTGGTGAATGTGTGTGGTGACTGACTTCACAACTTTTCCAGTAATGCCACTATAAATATCCATGGCCTGCATATACCCATGTTATAGACTGGAAGCTGGGGAGGCCACTTTGCCCTCAAGTTTGCTGTTACTGGTCAAGATCCAGCAGTGGCAAGTTTCTATGTGTTTATTAGTTATTAGCTTATTATTGGGGGTCTGTACACTCTGTGTTTCTTAGTTGCTAAAAGCCTCTGATGATCCAAGCGAACGTCTGGGAGGGCAGAATGTGATCAGAGGATCAGCCTTTCAGCTGCCTATTTGCTACATAGGTGGGGTGAGGTGAATGTGGCATTATTCAAATGAGGATGTTGCTCATTGCTCCAGGCTGCTGCCTAGCAACCACTCTGCAGCAACCAGTGTGTAGCTTTGGAATGGTAGAGGAAGCTATTGGAGGCCTGAAAACACATCCCTACCAGCCATTATGGGGTGCCCTGGCAGTTTTGAGGGCAAAGGCATCCTGGCAGGGTAAATCTTGTTCCTGGGCATTTGGCCATGAGAGGCAGAGCCTGCTGTCTACTAGGGAACAAAGGGAGAATCTGTGAGATGTGTCACTTGCTTTACTGTTTGTCCTTCCTTCTCACATGACCTGTGACCTGCCGTCCCTGGACAGTGCACGTGTAACTCTGGCTGATCAGAGGGATGTGTCAGGGTGTACAAGTTATTTTCACTTGCGTGACATTGAACTGATTTGCTCTTTTCAAGTCTGTGGTGTCCTGTTCTGCTTGTACCGGACAGCTTGAAATGCCCTGTTCCAAATGAGTAAACATGTTCTCTTCTATGACTGCCTGCCTCCTGTTGTTAATGTGGACTGGGATGTCACCATGTGGTTTTGTCTGAGACTTTGAGAGGTGAAGAAACTGTGTAGTGGTCTCCACCCTAACCCAGGGTGCAACTTGTTTTTTTTTTCTTCACATTCTGCATTTTGTAACACATCTTCTCAACCCCCGACTGACTAGGTGATGACCCAAATTGTCATTATAGTTCAGTTTGCCTGCTTTCTTTTCAATATGTCTCCCCTTGGCACAGCAACGGCCATGTTTTTCCTTTTCCACAGTAGATGTCCTGTAGTAGGTGCTGTGTTTTCTTCCAGTCACATTTTCCCCTCCCTGATTCCTCATCTACCTGGAGGTCTTCCTGTCTCCCCTCTGCATCCAGCATCAGCACATACTGCTCTTTGGAATACACAATGGTAAAAGTTTAAAGTCGGTAACAGAGTAGGATAAAGGTCATTGAACCACTCGCCCTAAGATCCACCTCCCTGGAGATTCCAGTGACTCACTTCAACCAACTACAGTATGTGCTGTGACTCTCTTGGCATGCTGGATACAGGACCTTTTGACAAGAGGGCCCAGGCTCAGCTGCCAGCCCCACTGCCCCATACCCTGTAAAAGTTCATGCCTTATATGGATTACAACACTGTGTTCTTGGCCAAGGACTCTCAGAGTCATCTAAGTGGTCGCTGGGGTTGGCACACATGCTCCTTGCTTCCCCTAGAGGTGGTCTTCTGTGGGGACCAGGTAGCCCCCTTTACTTTGCCCTCAGTTATTCAAGTCCTGCTGGTGCTCTCACTTGACCATGACTACTGACTCATCATCTTTGTCTCCCTTCATACAATTATATGTGTGCACTGGATGACTGAGTTTCTGTACGTGTGTGCTACTGTGGGCCCTCATCCCTATGTTGGTGGAGGTCCGAGGTTGGCTCTGGGTGTGTTGCTCTATTGCTCTCCATCCTGTGTTCTGAGACAGTTGTCTTGTAGGATCCTAGAACTCAACAGTGTGGCTTGATCAGGTAGATAGCCAGCCCCAGGAATCCTCTTCTCTCTGTCTATCAGCCCTAGGATTGTGGGAGTGTCCCGCCAGGCTGGCTACCTTTTGAGTGAGTGCTCAGGGATCCAACCTCAGAAGTTCTTGCCCTTGCACCAGACACTTTACCAGCCCCTTGCTCCCCAGCCCGGAGCATAAACTTTTAATTAATTGCATTATACCTCACATAATACTAGCCCTTTCCCAAGTAATGGCACCCCGAACCACAGTGTGCTCCCCCTGCCTGCCTAACCCTCTCTGGTGGGCAGTTTCCTGGATGATCAGATCAGGATGTGTTTCTCACACTCACAAGGTAGCAGGCAGCATCTTCATGAGCACTTTCCAGCATCTTAGGTGTGTGGTGCTTCTGCTGTCAAACCCTCACGCTTGTTTTAAACGCTGGTGCTACAAGAGAGACTCTAATTATGCCTTGATTGCCGTTGTCATGGTGATGTGATTGGAATACCTTTCATCAATGCAACATGATTTACCTCTAGGACTGTGTCGTGCCACCCTCTCCCAGCCCTTGTGACATAGACAGACATTTTCCCCACCCCACCATTCTCATTTTCTCTCAAGAGAGGTTGGAAGACATGTTCTCAAATGTCATGACTGAGCTTGAGGCCCTGTGAGGACTCTGGACAGGAGATGGTGGCAGAGGTGTAGTTTTTAAATCTCATCCTGAAACCACTGTGCCAGAGGAAATCAATAACCTGCGAGAAAAAGAGATTTTTCTGACAGGATGGAGTGTGTGGTTGCCTAGGTTACCTGGAGAGAGAGAAAGAGCCAGGGTAGAGGGAGACTGTCACAGGAACAGCCTCATTCTACAGGATGCAGTCCCAAAGCCAGAGTGTGGAGGAGCATGTTCAGTATTTTAGTGCCTTCTCAACATTAGCAGCTTCCTGAAGGGGTCTGAGCCTGTTTGTGAGATGCAAAGACATGGAGGAAAAAGACACAGGCTCTGGCCACAAACTACAGCGACTGTTGGATTTTCAGCGAGGGAGTGCAGATGGGGCAGTCCCTCTCCTTTTGGTGGTAACAAGAAGAAGGGCCTGTGAACACCTGTGGGGCCATTTAACCATTAGACAGATGCTATGATTTCTGTGTCAGCCATCCTTTTAATGTTGCATGTTCTGGGTACATTCACAGAAGCAGTGAAATGTAACATCGTTTAGAACCCATGAAATTCTCAAGACTGTGTACAGCACCTGTCTTGTCTGTCTGTCTGTCTGTCTGTCTATTATCTATCTATCTATCTATCTATCTCTCATCTATCTATCTTGTAGGGCACAGAACAGAGGGAATTGTGACATTTCACACACCATATATTCACTTCAATGATATAATTCTAAGTGAGTTTGACTATATATATACATATGTGCATACACACATGAACACATATATGCATGTAAATATTGTCTTCAGTGTGCATAGCTGCATTCCATGTAAAATCACTATCAGATGTGCCCTGAGATTTGACCCCAAAAGCCTGAACAATAGATTCCAAGCAGGATCCCAACATGGAGCTTGAGAATTACAATGCCTGCTAAAGGTGTGTCCCCAAATCCAGATAAAACAGAAAAAGATAAACGGGTTGCCATTCCCATAGCTACCTGACTCAGATGGAAGTGAAGTCTGGGATGAAGAGGCACCATGCAGCTGCCTGTCAAGGAATAGATCAAGAACATGGTGAATGCCCCTGAGCTGTAGCATTTCATCCTGCCTGATCAGCACCATGGGCCAAATCCTGCCTCATTCATATATCTGAGCTAGTGAACCCTACAGGAGCACACTTCATGTGGGAACCATCACAGTGTACATGGGACCAAATGTGAATATCAAGCTCTGAGAGAAAAGAAGTCAGAACAAGCTTAAAGGCATGAAAGTTAGTGAGGTGGGTAGGGAAACCCAGACATTCTGCCTTCAGTTTCTATTATGTTTTGTTTTTGTTTTGAGCTACATAATGTAGTTATGGCTGTCCCAGAATTCATAATAGACCAGAGTGAAAGAGATTTCTCTGCCTCCATGTCTTGTATAATGGCATTAAAGGTGAGAGCTACCACACCCAGCCCTGTCTTCATTCTCCATGTCTATCTTGTTGGTTGAGAGGAAACAGCCATGTGTAAGACTTATCTATGGGTTCTGTAACTACTGTGGTGGTCTGAATGAGAATGCCCTCATGAACTCATAGAGAGTGGCATTTTTAGAGGTGTGGCCTTGTTGAAGTATGTGTGGCCTTGTTGGAAGTAGTGTTTCACTTTGTGGTGGGCTTTGAGATCTGAGAAGCTCAAGTAAGGTCTAGTCGCTCACTCATTGTATTTTTCTGACAATAATGGACTAACTTCTGACATGTAAGCCTGCTCAAAGTAATGGTTTTCTTTTTTAAGGTATGCCATGGTCATGGTGTCTCTTCATAGCAATAAAACCCTTTTCCCTAGAGGTAGCCCCAGAAGGCATCCATGAAGACACATTTGTTGTGCCCCCATGTTTCCCTGCTTACCTTCTATGGCAGACCTCCCTATCATCCAACAAGTCTCTTGTCCATCTGTCCCTGGACTCCCTCCTCTTTCTCACCTACAAATCTCATTCAGTGTTCCCTTTTTTACAATGACGAACACCTTCTTCCAAACTTGCTGAGAAACCTGCAGAAATCAGGGAATATATAAATTCCCCCTTGAATACAGCCTTACCATTGCCGTGTGCCTAAATGGGTTCGTGACACATTCCCGGTACAGGATGTTGTGACTGACCTATTGTGAAGAGCATCCATGCTAGGATCTCTCCACCTTCCCCAGTGCATTCTCAGAGCTCAATGTGGCTTTTAAGCAAATACAGCAAGATATCTACAGCATTCTGAGGGTCTGCTGCACATATGAGGAAGGGTCCATTTTCTTGCTTTACCATGCACCTGAACTGGTGAGAGATACACTACCATTGGCTCAGGCTCCAGCACCGTGCTTGAGAGAATGTCCCATGGGTGACATATGGACAATAAATTAGAGGAGAATGGAGAAATGACTCCTTGACAGGATCTGAATATTTGTCCAGCAGGTTGCACATATGTGGTCCAAAGCCTTTCAAACTCATACTGAGCCTGACTTCACAATCATGATTCCTTCAGCATTCCATATGTTCCATTCACAAAGCTCATCCCACTTGTTCTCAGGCTAATCCTGAGGAAGTACACTGTGGCTTGTGTAACAATGAAGAAACCCAAAAAGTGCCCAGAAAGTTCTGTGAGCATTTATAAAATGCAGATGGCCAGCCACTTGGCAGCAGCATGTACCACTCTTGCAGAGGACTGGGGATAAATTACAGAAGGCCTTTTTGGGCACCCCTCAAATGCAAAGAACGCATGCCCTCCAGCCCTCCAGACAATCACATGCCCTTTTTTGGCCCCCAGTCTATTACACACAGACACAGACATAGACACAGACACACACACACACATTGAAATAAGGGGTTTTGAAAATCTTCTTTTTCTTGATTCATTAAGTGTCTAATACTCCAAACATCCTTATCTACACAGTGGTGTAGGAGGTCCTTCTGTCTGTGTTGCTTTCATTGATTGAATAAAGAAACCGCCTTGGCCTTTTGATAGGGTAGTAGCACTTAGGTAGGCAGAGTAGACAGAACTGAATTCTGGGATAAAGTAAGCAGAGTCAGAGAGAGAGCCTCCATGGAGTTGCCAGGTCAGACATGCTGAATCTCTCCCGGCAAGCCATGACCTCATGGTGTTATACATATTATTAGAAATGGGTTAAATCAAGATGTGAGAGTTAGCCAATAAGAGGCTAGACATAATGGGCAGGCAGTGATTTAATTTATACATTTTCTGTGTGATTATTTCAGGGATATTCCAGGTGTAAGCAAGCCTGGTGGCCTGGACCAAAAGCAAACTCTCTCTCCTTCAACAACACAGTTTGTTGTTTTATGGAAAATAAATTCCTTTTTCATATAATATATCCTGATAATGGTTTTCCCTTCCTCTGATCCTCCCATTTCCTTCCAACCTTCCCTCCCCTCCAGATCCACTCTTTTTTGTCTCTCATTGGAAAAGATCAGGCTTTAAACAGATAAAAAGAAGGCAACAAAAAGAAACTTGGATAGAGACAAATCTATTATGTCCAAGATGGACATGGCAGTCCGACATGAGAAGAGTCCCGATAGCAAGTACAAGGTTCAGAGGCCCCCTTGTTCTCACAGTCAGGAGTCCCACATAAACACTAAGCCTTCTGGATATCTGTAACATATATTCAACAGACCTTGTATAGATTCCGGTCGGCCTTGTGCAGGCTCACTAGTCTCCTTAAGCTCATATACACCTTGCTTAATTTTCTGCTGGTGTCTCCCATCCCCTCTGGTTCTACACTCTTTAACCTCCTCTCCCATGGGATTTCCTGATCTCTGGTGGAAGAGTTTTGGTGAAGACCTCTAATTTAGAGTCTCTCTCCACATAACATCTCACTGTGAAACTCTGCATCTGTTCCCATGTGCTGTTGGAAGAAGCCACTACTGACTGGATAAAACACTGATCAGTGAGTAGAGCAGAATATCATTAGGGAATATTTCAATGAGTTTTCTTAAGAGAAGTGCTGTTTGGTTTTAGCCTAGGTCTCTGGACTATCTAATCTCTCATTCTTGGTTAGCCATATAGTGTCTGCTATGAGTTCTTTCTCATGTAGTGGACCTTAGGATGACAAATCAGACATTGGTTGGCTACTCGACCATTTTGTGCCACCATTGCATATATGGCAGGCAGGACAGATTGTAGGTCAGAGGTTTAGTGCCTCTCTTGTTGTCTAACTTTCTCTTTCCTTAACCTGCTGGGTACTTTCCCACACCAAAGAGAATAGAACACAGTGGCATAAGTTACTTATAAACAGAAGTTCAGATTCTCCATGTTCATTGAGTTGTGTGGGTATTGTCCTCAACAATGGGGCCCTACTGTCAGTTTTCAGAGTGCAACCCTTTATCTTAGAAACAGTCTAGTTTGACGATTTCCATCATGCCCTCTTCACTAAGAACTCAACTAAATCAAACCAGTCCCATCACTGGAAGTCTTGACTGTTTTCACAGATGGTCAGTTGATACTCAATATTTATCTGCCATTGCTAGGAGTCCAAATTAGAATGACCTTCATAGATCCCAGGAAGTTTTAAATGCATAGGTTTCCACACCAATCCCCAAATGCCCTCAATTTGACCTCTCTTCACACTCTCTCCCTCCACCACATCACCCCCACCTAATTCACCACCCCATTACTACCCCCAAATTTGCCCAGTTTGCCTTTAAAATCTAATTTCTTTGTTTCCCAGAGATCTATGTTTCCCCACTTGGTTATCATTTACTTATGTTTCTTTGTTTTGTTTTGTTTTTTTTCTGAGAGAAGGTGTTACCATGTCATTCTGACTGTCCTAGAACTCACTATGTAGGCTAAGTTGGCCTGGAATGCACAGAGATCAACCTGTCTCCCTCATGCTGGCAATGAAAACTTGTACTACCATCTACTATAAGTTATCATTTAAATAAAAGATAATTTACACCTTTAAGTGTGCACCTACTATATTTATCTTTCTGGGTTTGGGTTACCATACTCAGGTGATTTTTCTTCTAGTCCTAAACATTTGCCTGTCAATTTCATGATTCCATGTCTTTTTTTCCATTTTCTTTTTTTATTGCTTTATAAATAATAGCATTCAAAATTTCTGTCTCCTCCTATTTCCCTCCCACTCCCCCACTAGCCTTCCCCTCTCACCCTGGAGTCCTAAAAGAAGGCAGGGTTGCCTGCCCTGTGGGAAGTCCAAGAGACTCCCCACTCCATCCAGGGCTGGGAATGTGTGCATCCAAACAGACTAGGATCCCAAAAAGCCAAGATGTGTAGAATCAAATCCTAGTGTCATTATTATTGGCTTCTCAGTCAGCCCACATTGTTAGCCACATTCAGAGAGTCCGATTTGATCACATGCTTGTTCACTCCTAGTCCAGCTGGCCTTGCTGACCTCCCATTAGATCAGTCACACCATCGCAGTGGGTAGATGAACCCCTTGAGGCCCTGACTTCCTTGCTCATATTCTCCCTCCTTCTGTTCTTCATCCGGACCTTGGGAGCTCAGTACAGTGTTCCAATGTGCGTCTCTGTCTCTATCTCCATCCATCGCTGGATGAAGATTGCATGATGATATTCAAGATATTCATCAGTGTGACTATGGGTCAAAGCCAGTTGAGGCACTCGCTCCTCTATTGCCCAAGGACCTAGTAGGGGACATCCCCTTGGATACCTGGGAACCCCTCTAGAGCCAAGTCTCTTGACAATGTAAAATGACTCCCTTAATTAAGATATCTTCTTCCCTGCTCCCATATCCAACATTCATCCATCTCAACCATCCCACTCCCCTAAGCTCTTCCTAATCCTTCCCTTCTCCCTACTCTCTCCCTTTCTCTCCAAACCATCCCTACTCCCATGCACCCAAATTTCGCCTGGTGATATTGTCTGCTTCCAATTTCTAGGAGGACGTATATATGTTTTTCTTGGGGTTCACCTCATTATTCAGCTTCTTTAGGATCATGAAATATAGGCTCAATGTCCCTTGTTTATGGCTAGAATCCAATAATGAGTGAGTACATACCATGCTCATGTTTTGGGGTCTGGGTTATCTCAATCAGGATAGTGTTTTGTATAACTGTTCATTTAAATGCAAAATTCAAGACGTCACTGTTTTGACTGCCGAGTAGAACTCTAATGTGTATATGTGCCATACATCCTTTATCTATTCTTTCATTAAGGGGCACCTAGGCTCTTTCTAGGTTCTGGATATTACAAATAGTGCTGCTTTGAACATAGTTGAACAAATGCTTTTGTAGTATGATTGGGCACCTTTTGGTTATATTCCCAAGAGTGGAATTGCTGGATCCTGAGGAATGTTGACTCCCAGTTTTTTGAGAACTGGCCACACTGATTTCCAAAATGGTTGCACAAGTTTACATTCTCACCAGCAATGGATGAGTATTCTCCTTACTCCACATCCTCTCCAGCATGAGCTATCATTGGTGTTTTTTATTTTAGCCATTCTGACAGATGTAAGATGGTTTCTCAAAGTTGTTCTGATTTGCATTTTCCTGATTGCTAAGGAAGATAAACATGATTTAACTATCTTTTGGCCATTTGAAATTCTTCTGTTGAGACTTCTCTATTCAGTTCAGTAACCCATTTTTAATTGGGTTATTTAGAATTTTAATTTCTAGTTTCTTGAGTTCTTTATATATTTTGGAGATCAGACCTTTGTCTGATGCAGGGTTGGTGAAGATCATCTCCCATTATTAGGTTGCTTTTTTGTCTTAATGACAGTGTCCTTTGCTTTACAGAAGCTTCTCAGTTTCACGAGGTCCCATTTATTCATTGTTGCTCTTATTGCCTGTTCTACTGGGGTTATGCATAGGAAGTGGTCTCCTGTGCCCATGTGTTGCGGACTACTTCCCATGTTCTCTTCTGTCAAGTTCAGTTTGGTCAGATTTATATTGAGGTCTTTAATCCATTTGGACTTGAGTTTTGTGCATGGTGATAGATATGGATCTATTCTCATTCTTCTACAGGTTGACATCCAGTTATGCATGCACCATTTGTTAAAGATCCTTTCTTTCTTCCATTGTATAATTTTAGCTCCTTTGTCCAAAATCAGTTGTTCATAGGTTTGTGGATTATTATCTGGTTCTTCAATTCAATTCCATTGGTCAACGTCTCTGTTTTTATGCCAACACCAAGCTGTTTTCATTACTGTAGCTCTGTAATAGACTTTGAAGTCAGGGATGCTAATGCCTCCAGAAGTACTTTTATTGTATAAGTTTGTTTTGGCTATCCTGGGTTTTTTATTTTTCCATATAAAGTTGATTATTGCTTTCACAAGTTCTCAGAAGAATAAGATTTTTTTTGGAATTTTGATGGGGATTGCATTGAATCTAGAGATTGCCTTTGGTAGAGTTGACGTTTTTATTATGTTGATCATACCAATCCAAGAGCATGGGAGATCCTTCCATTTTCTGGTATCCTCTTCAATTTCTTTCTTCAAAGACATAAAGTTCTTGTCAAATAGATCTTTCACTTCCTTGGTTAGTGCTACCCCAAGATATTTTATGCTATTTGAGGCTTTTGTGAAAGGTGATGTTTCTCTGATTTCCCTCTCTGCTTCTTTATTCTTTGTGTATAGGAGGGCTACTGATTTTTTTTGAGTCGATATTGTATCCTGTCACATTATTGAAAGTGTTTATCAGCTGTAGGAGCTCTTTGGTAAAGTTTTTGGAGTCACTTATGTACATTATCATATCATCTGCAAATAACAAAAGTTTGACTTCTTCCTTTCTAATTTGAATCCCCGTGATCTCCTTATGTTGTCTTATTTCTATTGCTAGAAATTCAAGCACTATATTGAAGAGATATTGTGAGAGTGGACAGTCTTGACTTGTTCCTGGTTTTAGTGAAATGGCTTTAAGTTTCTCTCCATTTAATTTGATGTTAGCTGTCAGTTTGCTGTATATTGCTTTTATTATCTTTAGGTATAAAACTTGTATCCTAATCTCTCTAAGAACTTTATCATAAATAGGTGTTGAATTTTGTCAAATGCTTTTTCAGCATCTAATGAAATGATCATATAGGTTTTTTTCTTTAGTTTATTTATATGATGGAATATATTGATAGATTTTCCTATGTTGAACTAGCCCTGCATGTTTGGGATGAAACCTACCTGATCATAATGTATAATTTTTTTTGATGTGTTCTTGGATTCTGTTTGCCAGTATTTTACTGAGAATTTTTGCATCGATATTTATGAGTGAGGTTGGTCTGTAATTCTCTTTCTAGGTTGAGTCTTTGTGTGGTTTTGGTATCAGGGTAACTGTAGCTTCATAAAAAGAGTTTGGCAGTGATCCTTTATTTCTATTATGCGAAACACATTAAAGAGTATAGGTATTAGCTCTTCTTAAAAGTTCTAGTAGAATACTGCATTGAAACCATCTGGTCCTGGGCTTTTTTTGGTTTGGAAGTTTTTGATGACAGCTTCTATTTCCTCGTGACTTTTAGGTCTATTTAAATTGTTTACCTGGTCTTGATTTAAATTTGGTATATAGTACTTATCTTTAAAAAATGTCCATTTATTTTACATTTTCCAATTTTGTAGCATACAGTCTTTTGTATTAAGACTTAATGATTCTCTGAATTTCTTCAGTGTCTGTGGTTATGACCCCCTTTTCATTTCTAATCTTGTTAATTTACATGCTCTTTCACTGCTGTTTGATTAGTTTGGATAATGGTTTGTCAATCTTGTTGATTTTCTCAAAGAACCAGCTCTTTGTTTCATTGATTCTTTGTATTATTTATGTGTTTCTATTTTGTTGATGTCAGACCTCAGTTTGATTATTTCCAGTCTTCTACTCCTCCTGAGTGAATCTGCTTTTTTTCTAGAGATTCAAGGTGTGCTGTTAAGTCTCTAATGTGAGCTTTCTTCGTTTCTTTATGTGGGCACTTAGTGGTATGAACTTTTCTCTTAGCATTGCTTTCATAGTGTCCCATAGGTTTGGGTATGATGTGTCTTTATTTTTGTTGAAATCAAGAAAGACTTTAAATTCTTTTTTTATTTCTTCTTTGACCGAGGTGTGGTTCAGTATTTGACTCTTTGGTTTCCATGAGTTTGTATGCTTTCTGGAGGTAGAATTGTCATTGAATTCTAGCTTTATTCCATGGTGATCTGATAGTACACAGGTGGTTACTACAATTTTTTTGTATATGTGGATGTTTGCTTTTCTACCAATTATGTGATCAATTTTCAAGAAGGTTCCTCGAGATGCTGAGAAGAAGGTATAGTGTTTTCTGTTTGTGTGGAATGTTCTATAGATGTCTGTTAAGTCCATTTGGTTCATTACATCTGGTAGCTCTCTTATTTCTCTGTTAAGTTTCTGTCTGTTTGACCTGTCCATTGGTGAGAGAGGAATGTTAAAATCTCATACTATTAGAGTGTGGGGTTTGATGTGTGATTTGAGTTCCAGTAATTTTTTTTTACATATGTGGGTGACTTTTTATTAGGGACATAGATATTCAGCATTGAAACTTACTCCTGAAGAATTGTTGTTATGAGTATAAAGTGTCTTTCTCCATCTCTTCTGATTTGTTTTAGTTTAAAATAAATTTCGTAAGGTAGTAGTATAGCCACACACACTTATTTTGTAGGTCTGTTTGATTGGACAACCTTTTCCCAACCCTTTACTCTAAGGTAGTGTCTATCTTTGAGGTTGAGGTGGTTGAGGTGTGTTTCTTGTAAACAGCAGAATGTTGGATCCTGTTTTTGAATACGTTCTCTTAACCTGTGCCTTTTTATAGGTGAATTGAGTCCATTGATATTAAGAGATATTAATGACCAGTGGTTGTTAACTCTGGGTTTTTTTAGTGGTAGTGTTTGTATGTTTCCCTTCTTGAGTTGTGCTGTTGGAGGGTTGTCGCATGTCTGTGTTATTGTGAGTGTTGTTGTGTTCCTTGGGTTGTGGTTTTTCTTTTACTTTCTGTAAGGCAGGGTTTGTGGCTACATATACATATTGTTCAAATGTGTTTTTCCTGGAATGTCTTGTTTCTCCATTCATGGTTAATGCAAGCTTTGCTGGGTGTAGTAGTCTGGGCTTGCATCCATGTTCTCTTAGTGTCTGTAGTACATCTGTCCAAGACCTTCTGGCTTTCATGGTTTCCATAGAGAAGTCAGGTGTAATTCTGATAGGTTTCCCTTTATATGTTACTTGACCTCTTTCCTTTTCATCTCTTAATATTCTTTCTTTATTCTGTATGTTTTGTGTTTGATTATGATATGGCAACGGGATGCTTCTTTTTTTGATCCAGTCTATTCGGTGTTCTGTGTGCTTCTTGTAACTTCATAGGAATATCCTTCTTTAGGTTGGGAAAGTTTTCTTCTATAATTTTGTTGAATATATTTTCTGGGCCTTTAAGCTGTAATTCTTCCCCTTCTTCTACCCCTATTAGTCTTAGGTTTGGTCTTTTCATGGTGTCCCAGATTTCCTGGATATTTTGTGTTAAGAATTTGTTGGATTTGCTGTTTTCTTTGATCAATGAGTTTATTTCCTCTATAATATCTTCAACATCTAAGAAAGTTTATTCTACCTCTTGTATTCTGTTGGTTATACTTGTCTCTGTAGTTCCTGTTTGTTTACCCAGATTCTCCATATCCAGCCATTCCTTGGATTGTGTTTGTTTTCTTCGTTACCTCCATTTCATTTTTCAAGTCTTGAATTGTTTCCATTACCTGTTTGAATGCTTTTACTTGGTTTTCTTGGGTATCTTTGGGAGATGTATTAATTTCTTCTAACTTTTTGTTTGTCTTCTCATCCATTTCTTTAAAGGAGTTTTTCATATCTCGTTTAGAGATTCTATTAGTTTCATAATGTTATGTTTAAAGTTGATTTTTTCTACTTCTTTTGGAATAAGGTGTTTGGTCTTTTTATTGCATATTCACTAGATTCTGGTGTTGTCATGTTGCTTTTCAGGTTGTTGGAGGAATTCTTGCATTGGCACCTGCCCATTTTTTCCTTCAGATGCAGTCAGGAGTGTCTTGGCTTCTTGGTCCAATCTTTGCTGTGGCTGACTGTGTACTTGGACAATTTTCTTTGTCTGCCCTCTTTTAGGACCTGTCGGCACTGGAGCTGGCTGTACTGTTGGATCTAAGGAGCCCATCGACGGAAAGGAGTGCCGTCTGGATGCATCTACTCAGTGCACGTGCAGGAACTATTCCTGATTTAAGGACCTCTCAGACAGTAGGGCTGGCTTGGGGGAGGCAGGGTCATGTGGAAGAAAGAAGCCCCTGCAGCAGGAATTGGAGGGGACCTGTATTCTCTTCCCAGACTGGCTGGCTGGGCGGGCAAACACTTACCCCTGTGGATGGATTTCCTCAGTACAGGAGCAGAAACTCTTCCTGGGCCAAGGACATCACAGACAATAGGGCAGGCTTGGGGAAGGCAAGGTCATGTGTAACAAAGAAACCCCTGCAGCAGGAGATGGAGGGTCCCTGTACTCTGTTCCCAGACTGGCCAGCTGGGTAGGCACACACTTATCCCTCTGAATGGATCTCATCAGTATAGGAGCAGGGACTTTTGGTGGGCCAAGCATCTCACAGACAAAAGGGCAGACACTCGGATGGATTTCCTCAGTGATGATGTCATGATGTAGGTGGGTCTTTTGTCTATGTGTTAATTACATTGGTTAATAAAGAAACTACCTTGGCTTTTTGATAGGGCAGAACTTAGGTAGGCGGAGTAGACCAAACAGAATTGTGGGAGAAAGAAAGCAGAGTCAGGCAGAAGCCATGAGCTCTGGTCCAAGAAGGACATAGGTTAGAATCTTCCTGGTAACCCACCAACTCATGGTGCTACACACATTAATAGAAATGGGTTAATCAAGATGTGAGAGTTAGCCAGTAAGAGGCTAGAGCTAATGGGCCAGGCAGTGTTAAATGAATACAGTTTCCATGTAATTATTCCAGGCAAAGCTAGTCATGTGGGAGTCAGGTGGGATGAAAAGCAGGCCTGCTTGCCTCATCACTACAATGTCATGTCTTTAAAAAGCTGAGTAATGTTCCATTGTGTAATTGTACCTTATTTTTATTATCCATTCTTCTTTTGACAGACATCTACCTTGGTTCTAATTTCTGGATATTATGAACAGAACAACAATGAATATGGTTGAGGAAAGCCTCCCTGAGGCAGAAAGAAGAATCCTTTGGGTATATGCTCAACAATGTTATAGCAAGTTCTTGATGTAGGTTGAGTTCCAGTTTTCTGAAGAACTGGCACATTGGTTTCCATAGTGGATGTGGAAGTGTACACTCCCATCAACAATAGAGGATAGTTCCTCTTGCTCCATATTCTCCACCACATGAGCTGCCATTTATGGGGTTTTATTAATTATTTTCATTTATTTGACATACAAAACAGAGTTTCTGCTTCTTCTTCTCATCTCTTCCTTTCCCCTGCTTTCTACCTACCCCCATCCACTACTTTTATATGGTGGACAATCTTGAGAGAGATTTATCTGTTGAACCATCCCTGCATCTCTGGGATGAAGCCTACTTGATTATAGTGAATGTGGGTTTTTTAAAAGGTGTTCTTGGATTCTAGTTGCCAATATTTTATTATATTTGCTTCAATGTTCATGAGGAAGATTGGTGCATAATACTTTTTCTTTGTAGCATCTTTCTGTGGTTTTGGTATCAGGGTAGCTGTGGCCACATAAAAAGAATTTAGCAATGTTTTTTCCCTTTCTACTATTTGAAACTATTTGAGAAATATTGTTATTAGTTCTTCTTTGAAATTCTGATAAATTCTTTTGCTGAAACCATCTAGCCCTGGGTTTTTTTTTCCAGGGGTAATTTCAATGGCTACTTCTCTTTCATTAGGGGTTATAGGCATCCTTAAATTGTTTACCTGGTCTTGGTTTAATTTTGGTATGTGGTACTTATCCCAAATTTGTCCTTTTCTTTTAGATTTTCCAATTTTATGGAGTACAGGTTTTGTAAGTATGGCCTAATAATTCACTGGATTTCCTCAGTGTCTACTTTTATGTCATCATTTTGTTTCTGATTTTGTTAATTTGGATATTTTCTCTGCATTTTGGTTAGTTAGAATGAGGGTTTGTCTATCTAGTTGATTTATTTTTAGAAAACTCACTCTTTGTTTCATTGATTCTTTGTAATGTTCTTTTTCTTTCTACTTTATTGATTTCACCCCTCAATTTGATTATTTCCTGCCATCTATTCCTCATGGGTTACTTTGATTCTTTTTGATCTAGAGCTTTCAGGTATACAATTAAGTCATTAGTGTGAGATTTCTCTAAATTTCTTTTCAAAGAAAACATCCATTTTTTAAAAATTTCATTTTCCAACCAAATTTCTCCCTCCCACACCTCCTCTTGCTCCTCAATTACCCCCCATTCCATGTCCCATTCACTCCTAGCAACAGATAAGGGCTCCCATGGGGAGTTGACAAAGTCTGGCACATTATATTGGGGCAGGGTCAAGTCCCTCCCATCTGTGTTAAGGTTTTAAACTTTTTTATTCATTTTACATACCAACCACAGTTGCCCCTCCCTATCCTCCTCCCATTCCCTTTCACTTCCAAACCCCTAAGCCCTATAGGCATCGCAGAAAGTGTAAGGCCACCCAGGAGAAGTCAAGAAAGACTGGCACATGAAGTTGAGGCAGGATTAAGGATATCCCTCCAACATCAAGCCTGAATAAGGCATCCCCCATAGGGAGTGGGCTCCAAAAAGCCAGCTCATGCACGAGGGATAGATTCTGGTCCCAAGAATTGAGTCCATTGCTATTAACAGATATCAATTACAGGTGATTGATAATTCATGTTACCTTTATGGCTTTGGTGGTGGTGTTACTGTGGGTCCGTGTGTGTGTGTGTGTGTTTCTTTGGGTTGAGATTGCCTATTTCCCATGTTTTTATGGTTGTACCTAACTTTCTTGGGTTGTATTTTTCCTTCTAGTACTTTCTGTAGGGCTATATTTGTGAGTAGGTATTGAAAATGTGGTTTTACCATGGAATAACTTGTTTTCTCCATCTGCAGTGATTGAAAACTTTGCTGTTTATAATAGTCTAGGCTGCTATCCATATTCTCTTAGAATATGTAAAACGTCTGTCAAGGTTGTTCTTGTTTTTAGAATCACCATTGAAAAGTAGGGTATAATTTTGATAAGTCTGCCTTTATATGTGACTTGGACTTTAACATTTGTTGTTCTTAATATTCTTTTCTATTCTATATATTAGTGTTTTAATTATTATGTATGAAAGGGACTGTACTTCCTGAGTCTCTTTAGGGTTCTGTGAGCCTGTCTTTCCTTAGGTAGGGAAAGTTTTCTTCTATGATTGCTTCTAATTCCCTAGGGATTACGGGGCTACAAACATTGTTTATTTGACTTTGATATATTTACCTTTGGTTAGTAGTACCTATTGAGAAAATTATCTATTTCTTTTATAGTTTCCAATTTGGTGGCATACAGGTTTTTAAAATATGTACTTATGATTCTCTGCATTTCTTAAGTGTGTGCTGTTTTGAACTTTTTTCATTTCTGATTTTGATAATTTGGATCTTCTATCTCTTCCATTTAGTTAGTTTGCATAAACGTTTGTCTATCTTGTTGAATTTTTAATGAACCAACTATGTTTAATTTATTTTATCTATTTTCTCTTTGTTTCTATTTTATTAGTTGTGCTCTCAAGTTTGATTATTTATTGCCATCTGCTCCTCTTGGGTGTGCTTACTTCTTTTGTTCTAGAGATTTCTGGTGTACTGTTAAGTGGCTAGTAGGTGGACTGCCCCCTCCTCATTTTTTTTCATGTAGGCACCTAGTGTTATGAAATTTCCTCTTAGCCCCACTTTCATTGTGTGCCGTAAGTTTGGGGATGCTGTGCATTACCTTTATTGAGTTTAGAATGTCTTTCATTTATTTGTGAATTTCAGGCATGATGCATTTTCATTAATTAGTTCTGATGTTCTGTTTCCATGAGTCTGTAGGCTTTGTGTTATTCCTGATGTTCACCTTTAACCTGTGGTGGTCTGATAGGATGCGAGGAGTTGTTTCACTTTTCTTGTATATGTTCAGACTTGCTTTCTGATTGAGGATGTGGTCAGTTTTGGAGAAATTTCCATGAGGTCCTGAGATGAAGATATATTGTTGTGTTTTGGTAAAATGGTCTGTAAATATCTATTAAGTCCATTTTGGTTTAAGATGTGTGTTTATAGCCGGGCGGTGGTGGCGCATGCCTTTAATCCCAGCACCCAGGAAGCAGAGGCAGGCGGATCTCTGTGAGTTTAAGGCCAGCCTGGTCTACAAGAGCTAGTTCCAGGACAGGCTCCAAAGCTACAAAGAAACCCTGTCTCGAAAAACAAAAACAAAAACAAAAAAAAATGTGTGTTTATGTGTTTGTTCTTTCTTTTGATTTTTCTGGAGTGAGATTAGTTACTCCCTGTGTCTTCATGGGCTAGCCAGTAGTTAGCCTCCTCGTATTAGAGGCTTTCTTCTAGCTCCCTATGTAGGGCTGGATTTGTAGGTATTGTTAAAATTTTACTTTATAATGAAATGTTGCGTTGTCTTTATTGGTGGTTGAAGATTTCTCTGAGCTGGCATCTGTGGTTTCTTCAGCTTGTAGAGTCTCTATTGAGATGTCTAGTAAAATTCCTACAGGTTTGCCCTTATATGTTATTTGGTCACTTTCCCTTTTAACTTTTAATATTATCTCTTTCTTATGTACATTTATTGCTTTGATTATTGTATGGTTCCTTAAATATACATTTCCAAAATTCCCCAAGTTTAGGTTTTCTTTGTCGATTCTGTTTCTAATTTCAGGTCTTGACCAGTTTTATTCATTTCCTTACACTTTTGTTTGTGTTTCCCCGGATTCTTTAAGGGATTTCTTTATTTCCTTTATTAGGATCTCTTTAAAAATTACACCTGATGTTTTAAGGTCTTTTCCTTGTGCTTCAGCTCTGTTGGGATATTCAGGGCCTGCTATGCTGGGATAGCTGGGCTCTAGCACAGACTCCTTTCTGTGGCTGTTATTGATTGTGTTTTTATATAGGCATCTGGGAATCTGGGATTGGAAAGATTGTAATTCTAGATATGGATATGTGATCTTGTCTTCAATGGGTGGGTGTTTTGTTTCTTGGTGGCTGTTCCCTCTCTGATTTCCAGAGAGGGTGATGGGATGGCTGAGTGATGCCTGATTTGCTGGACTGCTCAATGGGTATATTGACATGCAATGCCTGCTGGTGTTAGAGACTGGGATATGGGATTTCGTTTGGGGAGGGAGTGTTGGAGGAGGAGGTCTTTGAGATGCTTTGGGGATAAGGTAAGGGAGGAAAGGGGACCACAGCATGTGTCCAGCTACAGAGCTGGGGATGAGCCTGATGGGTTCAGATCCCAGAAACAGGAGTTGAGGTGTGTGTCTGCCTTCACTGTACTTCTTGGGCAGGGAGGAGTTGTCTCAGGTTAGCAGCAGTGCCTGCTGGAGATGGGCTGTAGACTAAAGGAACAAGTGTAGGGAGTTAGGTTGGAAGGGTCAGATCTGTGGGAAACATAATAGATGGGGCAGGGGGCAGGGAAGGTAGTAATGGGTGTTGTGCTGTAGAGGTGGGGATAAAACTGGGGATTAGATGTAGGAGAGAGGAAAGAGAGAGAAAGAGAGAGAGAGAGAGAGAGAGAGAGAGAGAGAGCACAGAGTGAGGAGGAGACAGAGAAGCAGAGAGGTGGAAGGGAGGAAGAAAGAGACATACTGTTCCTTGGTCTCAGCTCCACTGAATATGGTCATCATGGCATCAGATTGCTTAAATAATGACGAGTTGCACATTGCAATGAGTGGATAGCACTAGAAGCTTCTAGAATCAACCAGCCTTGCCTAAAACAGCCCACTTGCATTAGTGCAATGGGAGTTTGTACTAAGTTAAAGAGACCTGGTTTTCAGCCCTGGTGTTTTCTCTCCAGTTGTGTGTCTTATGGAATCCTGTCACATTCTTCAAGATCTGACTGCAGAGGTGGATGAATTGGCAGCAAGTTTTCCTCCCTACCTGTAACTTGCAACCTCAACCCTCAACCTACGTCTGCCTCCAGGGGTGCTGGGAGGAACTCACTGGCATTGGAGCCCATACTGCGTTGTTCTAAAGGTCAGGTAAGTCCTTCCTCTCTGAACACAAGCCCCGTATCTCCGCTGGCAAAATATTCTTCCCTTTCTGTAGGTACTAAAATCAAGTAGAAAAGGGTCTCTTCTCTCCATTGCCAGTCTTAGAAAATACTTTACATTACAGGAAGGATGGTTGTGGAGGGCAGGCTTACACCACTTCAATAAAGACTTGGGAGCTGTTAGGACATGGACTGCTGATTAACAGTTAAATGACTTGCAAAAGACAGTAAGGGGATGGCACAATGTATTTACCAGGACGAGGGATTCAGACTCTAGGAGGAGGCAGATTTGCAGGAGTTAGGGTGCAGCTGGATGTACACAGTCATTCCAGTTCAGGCTAGCTCACATAGGAAGAGTCTGACTTTACAAACAAATAGAAATGTTTAAGGAAGGCCAGCCATAATGGGACAAGCAATCCATCCTAGCAATCAGGAAGCAGAAGCAAGATGACCTGCTTGCATTCCAGGCCAGTCTGGTATACATAGAGTTCTGGGCAAGTTCTGATCAAATGTGAGATGAGAGAGTTTTTCAAGAGGGCAGAGAACTACTTCCTGGAGTCTGTTCTCTCTTTCCATCATGTGACTGTGAGGGATGGTACCCAGATTGTCAGGCTAGTTGACAAACACCTTCCCCCAAGATATCTCGCCTGCATGACTGATAGTAGTTCAAACCCAGGTGGGCAGCCTGCCATAGATACACCCTGAACGGCTCTCTTTAGGTGCTTCTGAATTATGCTGCATGCATGCAATTTCAGACTGCAGATTCCTTCTCCTTTTTATTATTTGGTTGTTTGCCTCACTCTTACAGAATAATCATTAGCCGAGTGTCTATTCACTGTCCCCTGACAAGAACACTGACATCTTCTCCTGAAGACCTACCTTTCCCACTTGGGAAACATTAGCCATAACACATGTCTTTTGTGTGGTATGTGGTTCCCTTCATAGAGAGCTTGCTTCGCAAACAGAAGAAGGCTCTTCTCAGTATATGTGAAAACTATGTAACCCTCACAGCTACAGGGCAGATGGAATTGATGCCGTCTGGTTCACTGATCACTGACCTGATCATTGAGAAAGCATGGGCATTAAGGAAGGGCGTCCCTGCACAGGCTGGTTGGCTACTTGATATGACTGTTCTTGGAAACAGGTCCATCACTAAGTGGCATTGTTTCTTCTAATGGTACCTCAGTTCACTCATCATAAGCTGCATTAATTGGGCTGATAGTTTTACTATTCCTGGGGTCTGCCATAGGCTGAGCAGGCACTGTTTCCCTGGCCCACCCTGCCCCAAACAACTGCACTGATTTTGATGGTGTGAGATGCCCTCATCCGTGTGAAAGACTTGATATAAAAAAAAAAATCATCCCACCCAGCTTTCCAACAACTCTTTAGTCAGAAATTGTGTGCAGTAGCTTAGACTTTATCAACATTACACATCATGGATGGAACCGTAAGGAACAACACACAAGCAGTTCATATCTAGATTTTGCACTTAATCTCTGACAGAATTACAAGTGCTCTCCACAAAGTCTGACGGGAACACAAGGGGGCATTAAGGGAAGAAGCCTTCTCACTCGGAATGTGGAGTGCAGTTACCAGACCCAGGCTTCACGTCCACAACTGCAGAGGCTGACATTTGCGCCATTATAGGTAGAAAATCTCCCTTCTGAGGAGCTGCCCTGCCATTCATTTCAGAATGAGAACAAGCCCCACTCTCCCTCTAATCAATGCTCATTACCGCTTTGGTGTTGACTTATTTGCTGCTGTTGTTTGATCTTTCATGTTTTAATGAAGTATACATTCTTTTATGGGTCACTTAGCTTCTCATAAGGAAGGGTCACAATGTACAAGGACATTTAACCTGGAGACCCTAAATAAGTGACTTGGAGCCCAACCTGAATGGAACAAACAAGCCATTGAGTATCAGGAGAAATCCTCATGCTGCTATTTGAACATGAATTGGACACCAGACTTGACAGAAAACATATCAAACTGTCACGAATGACCCTCTGAAATCACAGTGGTGGAGCAAAACAGCAAAAGAGTACAAATGCCCATTGACACTTACTGAAAATACAGAGAAAAGCCAAGACTGCTTTCTGGGAATGTCATTGCTTTTTATAAAGAAGGGAGGAGGAGCACCCAGGTCATCACATTGGTAATTGTCCTCTCTGCTGTAGGCTATAGAAATGGGCTTCCCTCAAGATTTGGTTAATGTTGTAGTAAGGACCTTGGCCTTGGCACAGTGCATAGTCTTCGGGTGAGATCACAGGGACATTGGAGTAAAGATTAGCAATGTTCTGGTTTACGCTGTTTTCTGGTACACTTCCTCGTACTGGAATATTGATGCTGCTGTGGTTTCTTTCATTATCATTGCTTGATGACTGGAAGGAGAAAGACAGAAGGAGGATGGCTGTTATGATACTGTCATAATTTCCTGTTCAGCTTGAAGAATACTGGCATCATGCTCTACATAAGGCTCCACAGTCTATGAAGTGCAAACACTTGGGTAGCTCCTTCCCTCCTGACAGCAGCGCTATCGCTCAAACTGGGGTTAATGGCACCCATTTGACAGAACAAGAAAGAGATGTTTTACAACCCAAAGGCGAGTCTTTGGGAATGTGTAGAGGGTTCAAATACAGATTTTCTCACTCCAAAACCCTTCATATATCCTATGACCCTGTGGCACCATGCATTTGAAATACCTGACCCAGGGAAGGAAGATCCCAATAGCCAGGATAAAGCACCAATCAATGCTTCAGAATGTGATAGGGATAAACGGGTAAGATGGAATGCAAGCACAAGTCACAGTGTGGCAAAGAAATGACGGGGAAAGCTCTACTTACACAGACATGCACATGTGCACATATGTATACATACCAATAAGAGGATCTTCCCATACCTATCCCCAAGAGTGGACATAGCAGCACACCTTTTAACAATAGGAGCAAGATTCCACATGTAGTTTGAAATGATTTTAATATTTGTTAATTACAACTGTAGGCCATCAGTCAGCATTTCTGATGATTAACACAGATTTGTCCCCAATAGTGCATTTTGCATAGTTTGCATATAGTGAGTTTGCTCTCAATATTATCATTCCTGAAGTAGCTGCACTCTGTAATATTGGTGATATTATGTGGGATCCCACTCAAAGAGTGGAATTCTGGGGGTCTGTAAACTAGAAATAAAACTTAGTGGCATAGTGCTTTTCTCACATGCATGGAAACTTGGGATTCATCACACACTCATGAAGTTCTTGCCTCTAATCTTAAGAGTATCAAAGGAGGAGGAGATTATCACAATGACCCTTCTGAGATCAGAAATGTTGAACACTATTGGTATCCTATGTCTTATAAGGTCATCTTTCCCAATGATAGCTGTAATAATGACAGAAACCAAGATGTGCCATCATTCTCTGGTCATGTGGAACAGCTCAGCCCACACATCACTTACAGGTATCCAATGAGTATTAATGCAATGAGATTCATGCACTCAACGACTGTACATGAGAGACACAGAAGTCAGATGCATCTGTGGGTGAGTAACCATCAAATAGCTACCAATAGATTCAAGGACTATGCTTGTGAAATAGGTCAAGACGAATCCAAAGAAAGTATGCCCCTTATAAGGCCTCTAATGCAAAAATTTAGATGTAGGAATATTACTATATGGTTTGTTTATAAACACACAAACCCAGGCAATGTATCACATTGAATAAAATCACCCATTACACAATCTTGTTTTCTCTGAGGTAGATTTCCATTCTTGGTTATTTCATGTGGTCTTGTTTTGTTTTGTGTTTAGTGGCAAGCAGGGGAATCATAACAAATGGAAGCATTTTACTTTGCACTTAGTGTCAGGAAGATGATAGTATCATATGAAGATTGCATATATTACACTGAGGGGCCCTGGGGATATGGTGACAACAGTGGAGAGCTTGCCTAGCACACAGAATGCACTGGGTTTGAGCCCAGATCAGCATTACATGTGCTGAGCAGTACTCCTGTAGAGCCAGGTGGACTGTGGAGGATAATAATGCTAAGGTTATGATCATCTTTAGCAACATGGGCAAGTTGTGGTTTACCTGAGTTACCTGGGACCCTGCCTGTGAGAACTCACAGGAAACCTCACGGTTTCTAATTTCTAGCTGGTGTATAAAATTTTTACCTCAGCTGCATAGTGGCATCACTATTATAATAATGTTCATTGTAGTTGCACCACTTCAGCATCATGGATATTAACAACCAGAACCCAGTAAAGTGTTTTTATAAAGGAAGTAATTGCCAGGGCACATGAGCACAAACCTGTAATACGAACACTCAGGAGGCTGAAGAAGGAGGATCTAGAGGACAGTCTGGACTACTTATGAGCACCAGAACAGCCCCCGTTATCTATCAAGAAGCTACCAAAACAAAAACCCAGACAGATGGACATGCAAACACACAAGATAAAAGAAAACAATCTTAAAAGTATGGCAAAGGAAATTCAACTAATCTAAATGATATGTCATCTATTCATAGTCTTCAGACAATATTAGTTGTTCTCTTTTTAGAAAAAGAATGATGTTCTTGATTTCATATGGGATGCCTATATTTCCCAAATCCTTTGAATACCTTAAAGTGTAGTTAATAAATGTCAAAATTATGTATTGGTTGGAAAAATAGTAATGTTGTCTTAGATATTTTCTATTGTTGTGAAGAAACAATGACCAAGGCAAATTATAAATGTAAAATGCACAATTTCAGAGGTAAGTCAGCGCCCATGACCACCATGTGCAGAGTACATGGCAGCAAGAAGGTAGATATGGTGCTGGAACAGGTGCTGAGAGCTTGACATAAAACCAGGAGGGAGGGAGAGAGAAAGGGAGAGAGGGACAGAGACAAAAATAGAGATAGGAAGAGTATGTCATAGGGCTTGAAACCACAAAGCCCACACACATTGTGACATACCTCCTAATTTTTCCCAAGTGGATTTAGGACTGAAGATTGAGCATGTGAATATATGAGCCCATTGGGGCTCTTCTTACTCAAACCACCACATACTTGTACAGCTTGAGATAGGAAGCCATTGTTTCTACTTTTGTTATATCTTCACTTTCCATCTAATCTACATCAAGTGATTCACAGGCAAAACAAAGATTCACTTTGTCAGTAACTGAAAAACAGAGTGCTACTATGATGCAATGAAAATCTATTATGAGATTCAGTTCCTCTTGTCTTCAAAACAAAGATTAGAGAAATAAACGGCAATGCTAGAAAAGAGACCTTGGGAAGAGTGCTCTTATGATACAAAGTGGCAAAGACAGCCTACCCTCAGCTCCCTAGGCAGGTCTTCCACCATCCACAATGGCTATTCATCGAATCAACTGTCCTCCCACTTACAAAGCCTGGACTTCGTAACGTTCTTGCTATGAGAATGGCCTTGAGGAAATTTTTTGGTTTGGAAATGTTTATAATGCAGGACCACTGGGGAATTTGTCTATTGTGTGATCAGTTTGCCCTTTTGGCAGCCCAAAATGACATTCTTAGCAGAGATATTTACACCTTCCTATAATTCAGTTTCAGAGTGAGTTAATTTCTCAGAACATAGAAGACCTGAAATATTTCAAGATCTCCAAAATTTAATTGACACATGAATGACCCTTAGCATGTTCTGACTGCTTCCAGAAAAGTATTTTTAGAATGCCCACCCTTGTACGAAGAACAATCCATTATGGAAAAAAGGAGAATTTTTTGGCACGAGGGTGGCTCATATCTTTAGTCCCAGCACATGGAAATGAGAGGGACTTGCATCTCTGTGAGTCTGATGTCAACCTGGTCTACACACTGAGATCCAGGATAAGCAGGGCTACACAGTGAAACCCTGCCTTGAAAACAAACAAACAAGAGAACAAAAGAGATGGATTGATTTATTTGTCCCTGAGTGTAGTCTATGTGCACCAGCAGTACTTAGGTGCCTGTGCAGGTCGCAACAGGGGGATTCATGCTCTTCAGCTGGAGTTACAGGTGGAGAAAAACACCACAATATGGATGTCCAAATTCTGAGAGAGAAGCTATTGGTTCCAACTCCTGACCTGTCTCTCCAGCCACACAAATCCCTCCCTTGTTTCTCTGCACTCTCAACGTACTCGAACACTTGTTTTGGGCATTCCCCTACAGGTCCATGCCCTCCATAAAATAAAAGGATATTTCAGAAGAATCTGGGGAAGAAGATCTCACCATTTAAAGTTTCCAAAGTTTCTAAACAATGATGTGGCCTAGATGCATGGGCAAAGGCAAGGTTATACTTTGTTGAAGACCTTAATAATATCTGCATGTTTTACTCAATGTCAAGAAGCAGCCTGGTCAGCAGAGATCTGGTACAGTTTTATTTGAGGACAGGACAGAGAATTGCCTGTGTGGCTTTCTTATTTATCAGTTAGTTCAGAAGCCTGCTCAACTGGGCTGCACTTAGAAGAGAATGCTGCGTAGTCACAGGCCTTTGCAATGCCCAATCTATCCAAACACATGCTTGTGGATTTACTACAGGAACAGGAATCTCATCTTGTCCTCAGAGACCCTGAGCTAAAACTGACTTGAAAGTCTCTTTCATGAGGTCTGTACTTCACGGGGACAAACTTCCAAAAGAGGGAAGCAGCCAGCAGACCTACCCAGCCATGATGCCTGTGAACCACAACATCCAGCATGGTAAAATAAACTTAAGGGTTCGGTAATGGCACATGCACTAGTGGTGACCTATGGATTCTCAATCTTCAGTCCTACTCAGAAGGAGGAAAATCATATCTGATACAGGAAACCTAGGGGTAGATATAGTACAGGAATCTGCAGAAGCAGTAACTGCCCCTTTAAGAAGACATCATGATCCCTAACTACACTGCAAATATCTAGCCTTATATCTAGACAGAAGTGCAGTCCTCATGCAGCATCATGGAAACGTCTTCTTCCAATAGAGACCACTGAAGAAAGCCACAACTAATGAAAATGCAGCACTGTGGAGCCCAATCCCAACAGACACAAGGAAGAGAATGGAAGAGGGAAAAATTCCTTGAACCAGAGGATCATGAGGTTTCCTGTGAGCCAGTGTCTCCTGGGAATGTCAAAAGCTACACCCATGGTCTCACTAACGTGATGGCCTAAGAGTGAACTGAAGAACAACCACCACAGACATGCCAAAGTGGCCAGGGAATGCCTGGCTCACCTAAGTGCTATAAAAAACAAAAATGAAAACAAACCTATAGGCAACAAAAGGATACTGGCAGTGGGAGAAAAAGCCCACAAATTGATGATCCAATATAAAATGCCCACTCCAGAAGACATGCAGAAAGATAATATTATATGGACTGAATAGGTTGTATTTTTGAGTCTCTATCTCTCCCCCCATCACGTGTGTGTATGTGTGTGTGTATGTGATTTCAAAAAAGAAAATAAAAAAACCAAAATGTAATATGAGGAGCAAGGTGGGCTGTGTCCTGCTGACCAGCTAGCTTAACCCAGAAATAACCACATGGGAATTGTATTAATTAAGTTGCTGCCTGGCCCATTAGCTCTAGCCTCTTATTGCCTAACTCTCACATCTTGATTAAGCCATTTCTATTAAATCTGTGTATCACCACGTGACTGTGGCTTACCAGGAGACATTCAACATGTCTGATGTGGCTGCAGTCTCCACGGCAGCTCTCCCAGCCTGCCTTTTTCCCAGCATTCTGTTCTGTCTAGTCTGCCCATCTAAGGGCTGCCCTATCAAAAGGCCAAGGCAATTTTGTTCACTCAACCAATGAAAGCAGCACATAGAAAGAAGACCCTCCTACATCTCCAAAATTTGATATTGAGCAAAAACTAGCAATATAGGAAAGGATTTCCAAGGATAAAGGGAAGGTTGAAAGGAGGTGAGTATATTCAAGTCTTAAAAATAAAATGACTGGAAGATGAAAGCCACCTGCTCTAGGCAGTGCAGTATGGGAGGAATCCTCACAGACAGAGTGTAACCACTGGGGAGAAACAGAGCTCAAGACTGGTGAGCATGATTTGGAGGACAGACAGATGCTAATAAGATGTGGGTTTGTGGCCCCTAGGGGGAATCTCCAGCCATTAAATGTGCAGGAGCAGACATGGCAGGAACATGTGGAGACCTTGGGTGTCCCGCTAAGAACTCTATTGAGCTGCACAGACAAATGCTTTCGTGGATGGATGGGAAAGGAGGACAAATATGACAGGGGACACTTACAAAATTTTGTAAGTATCCAGAAACATGCCACGCAGGTCTTGGTGATATTGACAGAAATACAAAACAATGTCCAGTGACACCCAGAGACCGTCCCTGAGAACAGTGCACACACACAAACACACACACACACACACACAGAGAGAGAGAGAGAGAGAGAGAGAGAGAGAGAGAGAGAGAGAGAGAAACGTCCCAACCACTGCAGACATCACGTGGCATTTCCCATTTTCCTGCCTATGAGCCTAGCATGCTCCCCAGATTGAGTTCTCCAGTGTAAGCTAAGGCAAAGGAAGGGGCAGCTGCAGACAGTAAGGTGCAGTGAGCAGCTTTAGGAAAAGAACTGGCAAACAGGAGTTGGTGGGAATGCAGACAGCAGCTGGGAATCAAAGAGGAGGAGGAAGGCAGCACCTGGAAGAAGTATGTCAGTCTCCAGTGGGTGGAGAGAGAGCCTCCATTGGTAGTGACACAAATCCTGGGGAAATGGAAACAGAAGCAATAAGGAAGAAAGTTATCCTGAAGTATCACCCCAAATACTGAGTGGAAATTCATAAATATGCATGCTATAGAACTGGTAATGCTTCCTAAGGTAAAAAGCAAGTGAATTCAGCATTTTTTGATCTTCAACTCTGGCTTTTCATCCAATTCTGTTCCTATATACCTCAGAGATATTCATTTCTGAATCCCAACAGTGTAATGAAATTCACCCTTAATATCCGCTGCACCCCAGGAATTACATGATGTTGTTTGCTAACCAAAACTGACAAGCCCTAAAAAGCCCACTGAAGACTTTAGACTATGAACTCCCAAAAGCTCCTCACATTTACAAGGGCAGACCCTGCTTTTCTGATCCCACAAAACACTGCACACTCTTGAGTCAGAGGGCACCCAAGAAAGCAAGCTGTTGGATTACTACCACTTTGCAAATGAACAAGGGAATGAATGGCATACATATGCGAAACTCTGTGTGCAGGGAAGGGACCTAATTGAGGTTATCTGAAGACCAGATGGTAAAACTGGGCCAGTCCTTGAGTTCTAATCCGTATTATGACTGAAAAATCCCACCTCTGCTATGAACTCATTTGAGGGAAAGGACTGAGTGGAGTTTAAACAAGGCAAGCAAAGAAGACTAGGAAGCCTCATACATAGAACACATGCTTAGACTCTCGACGACGCGAGAATCTAAGGTGAACATGCATATGAGAAATGCTCCCCATACTTTGGCATGCTCCATGGTCAAGGGTTCTTAAAACATCTAAAAGCTATGAGGCCACTTTAGCACAGCTCCCTCACCCCCATACACACCCTTTCAGTGACCTTCACTTCAGAAGGCACCCATTTGCTTAGGTTTGAGAGCACAACTAAGATCATTTCTTCACCTCAGTGAAAGACTAAGAGTGCTCTCATGTCTCTTTCACGATGTTCTGTCTTCCACATTGTACAAAGGAGTCAAGAGTGAGGTACATTGGCTTCTATTTCATTTCTGTTGCTGTGATAAAACACCGTGACCAAAAGCCCTCAGGAGTAAAAGTTTCCTTTGGTTTACAGATCCAGGGTTTCCTCACCTATTGTGGGAAATCAATGCAGGAAGTTGATCAACATCTCACCTACAGTCAAGAACAAAGAGAGAATAAACACAGATATCTTTCTTGCTTGATCACTTGCTTACAGCTGGCTTTCTTCTTCACATATACATTCTAGATGCCTAGCCCAGGGGGGGACACCATTCACAATGGGTTGGGCTTACTGCATTCACTAAAAATTAAGATAACTTCACAGACATACCCCAACCTGATTTAAATCATTCCTCAACAAGACTATTTTAATGTCAATGAATTGAACTGGAAACAAATTATACTGAGTAAGGTCACCCCATCTCTAAAATGACAAACATCACAATTTTTCACTCCCATGTGGGTCCTGGCTTTGACTATTTTGCTTTGTGTGCTTATCTTGGAGTCCATTTGGGACCCAAGAAACTAGAAACAGGCCCTCAAGTTGGGAGAAGATTACACAAAGGACAGAAAAGAGCAGAATACTGGTAACACCAAAGTGGAGAACAGAAATCATAGAGTTAGAATGGCTCAAACTGCATGTGGAATAATGGGAATGGGAAAAGGAGGGGTTGGTATAAAAGTTAATCAAAATGAAGTATGCAGAAAGAAATTACACGAGGACCAATGACCTTAGACCCTGAGTACAATATGTAGTAAGAGGAGGTATTGGAAGACATGATATGAGAGATTGTGAGGGGCAGACTGTGGGTAGAAAGGTGAAGTGAGAATAGGGGAAGGGAGTGGAGAGGGCAGGATGTGGACAGCTAAGGAAAACTCAGGGTACATGAAGAAGCTTTGTAATGTACTAGATGATAAATGAGTGCCACAAGGACACGTGCTCGACTCTAGCTCATAGCATACATGCAATTTTTAATGATTCATTTATCCTATGTACATGGGTGTTTTGCTGCATGTTTGTCTGTGTTATCCTATGTTCATTGGAGTTTTTCCTCCATGTATGTCTATGGGAATAGACAGCATAAAGGAAGACTGTGGAACTTTGGGTATGACAATACTCAAGCATCCCGGCTTGCCCAGAATTGGAACAAGAGATCTGCCATAAACAGGGTGCTCCTGAATGCATAAGCATTGTCAGAGCATAAAATAGTAAGTAGAAAGTAGTAGTGGGCTTTCCAGCTACTGGCTTTCTTTATTTACCCCATCCCATCTTGCCCCCAAGCACTCCTTTCCACCTGCGGTGTCCTTGGATCCCCCAACTCAGCCTGCTTCAGAGCTGAGGATCTGGGGAGCCAGTGGTGAGTGCTCCTGCAACTGAGGCTTCTTTGTTCAACACCATCCTGCCTGCTCTTAAGACCTCCCTTTGGTTTGTGATGTCCTTGGATCCCAGCAAGAGGCCCTGCTCCTGTACTGAGGAGATCCATCCTGAGTGGTGAGTGAGTAGCCTTCCAGCTGGCCAGCCATGGGGAACGGGGTCCAGGCCCCTTCCAATTCCCTAAACTTTTCTGGTCAACCAGCAGGGGCGGCTTGTGGCTAATGGCTTTCTTTATTTACCCCATCCCGTCTTGCCCCCAAGCACTCCTTTTCATCGGTGGGGACCTTAGATACACAAGAACAGCCCACTTCAGGGCCAAAGGGACCTGAGAGCCAGCTTCAGTGCTGAGGGGACCTAAGAGAGGGCACACCAAGAAAAACTCCCAAGTACACAGTCAGCCACAGCAAAGATTGGACCAGGATGCCAAGACTCTCCTTGCCACATTTGAAGGAAGACATGTTTAGGTACCAATGCAAGAATTCCTCTAACAGCCTGAAAAGCAACGTGATAACACGGGAATCCAGCGAACATGCAACAGGAAGACTTGAACACCCTAACCAAGAAGAATTAGAAAAAATTAACCTTAAACATAACCATATGAAAATGATGGAGACGCTTAAACAGGAAGTGAAAAACTCTTCTAAAGAAATGGAAGAGAAGGCACACTGTAGTATGGATTGGCGGGGCTGCGTCCTGCTACCCGGCTAGCTTTACCCAAAATAATTACACGGAAATTGTATTCTTTTAAACACTGCTTGGCCTATTAGTTCTAGCCTCTTATTGGCTAATTCTCACATCTTGCTTTAATACATATTTGATAATCTGTGTAGCCCCACAAGGTGTGGCTTACCAGGAAAGATTTTAACCTGCATCTGTGTTGGGAGGAAGAATCATGGCAACTGCCTGACTTGGCTTCTTTCTCCCAGCATTCTGTTCTGTTTACTCTGCCTACCTAATTTTCTGTCCTATTAAAGGGCCAAGGCAGTTTCTTTATTTAACCAATGAAATCAACTCAAAACAGAAGACTCCCACATCAACAAACACAAATTTAGAAGAAAGTAATAAATCCCTCAAACATACCCCCCACCAAAAAAAGCCAAGAAAAATCAATCAAACAGGTAAAGGAAACAGTTCAAGACTTGAAGACCAAAATGGAAGTAATAACAAAAAACCAAAAACTGAGGGCTAGCTGGAAATGAAAAATCTGGATTAAAAAAAAAGGAACTTCAGAGAAAAGTATAACCAACAGAATACAAGAGAGAGAAGTAAGAATCTCACGTGCTGAAGATACTATAGGGGAAACGGAAGCATTCATCAAAGAGAATAGCAAATCCAACAATTCCTTAACACAAAACATCCAGGAACTCTGGGAGACCATAAAAAGACCAAACCTAAGAATAATAGGGGTAGAAGATGGAGAAGAATTTCAGTTCAAAGGCCCCATGATTTGGACGGATACAAGATCAACTAAAAAAAAAAATCAGTAGCCCTCCTATACACAAAGGAAAAAAAAAGCAGAGAGGGAAATCAGAGAAACATCACCTATCAAATAGCATAGCCACAAACAGCATAAAGTATCTTCGGTTAACACTAACCAAGGAAGTTAAAAATCTCTTTGACAAGAATGTTAAGATGTTGAAGAAAGAAATTGGAGAGGATACCAGAAAATGAAAGTATCTCCCACGGTCTTGGATTGGTATGATCAACATAATAAAAATGGCAATTCTACCAAAGTCAATCTATAGATTCAATGCAATCCCCACCAAAATCCCAACAAAATTCTTCACAGAAATTGAGAATACAATAATCAACTTTATATGGAAACACAACAAACCCAGGATAGCCAAAACAATCCTATACAGTAAAGGAACTTCAGCAGGCATTTTCATCCATGACTTCAAACTTTATTACAGAGCTATAGTATGGAAAACAGCTTGGTATTGGCATAAAAACAGAGACGTTGATCAATAAAATTGAATTGAAGAACTGGATATTAATCTACAAACCCATGAACACCTGATTTTTGACAAGGGAGCTAAAATTATACAATGGAAGAAAGAAAGCAACTTTAACATATGGTGCTGGCATAACTGGATGTCAATCTGTAGAAGAATGGAAATAGTTCCATATCTATGACTATGCGCAAAACTTAAATCCAAATGGATTAAAGACATAAATATTGATGGAGGAGGGTCATCTGTCTATCTGTTGCTTTCATTGGTTAATTAATAAAGAAACTGCTTCGCCTGATAGGTCAGAACATAGGTGGGTAGAGTAGACAGAACAGATTGCTGGGAAGAAGGGAAGTGAGTTACACACGATGAAGCTCCAGCCCAAGATGGATGTAGGCTAGAATCTTTCCCGGTAAGCCACCACCTCGTGGTGCTACACAGATTATTAGAAGTGGGTTGATCAAGATGTGAGAGTTAGCCATTAAGAGGCTGGAAATAATGGGCCAGGCAGTGTTTAAAAGAATACAGTTTCCATGTAATTATTTTGGGTGTAAAGCTAGCTGGTTGGCGGAATGCAGCCTGCTGCTCCTTCTACGGAGTGGTGCCCAACGTGGTATTCAATGTGGTAACTAAATCCACTTGAAAACCTGAGAGGGCTTTTTAAAAAAGGGAGAGAGTTTTTAACACAGCTTTTTGCTGTTTGTGGGTGGCTTGCCGCAAAGAAATTTTCCTGACTCAGCAGCAGGAAAAAATGGCTGTTTTAAAATGCTGGCTTTTGGGCTGTGCTGCCATCGTGATCTCTGTCTGGCTCCTGCAGGGGACAGAGCTTTTGAATGGAGCATTTAGAGTAAAGTGCTACGATTTGTTTGATGGCAACTAGACTCGCTGTGTGCCTGAAAAGGGAGCACTATGCGCAGCACAGAGGCACAAGTGACTCAGAGGCACAAGCAGCTCCGCCATGTTAGCTGTGCCATGCACATGGCTCAGAGGCATGAGTGGAGAAGCTGCGCCATGCTGAACTGAGCTGATCATAGGCAGGAAATATCATAATTTCCATAATAACAGCTCAGTTAAGGTTTAGACTGGGCAGGACACAGATGGTACCATATTACCTCTACATAGTGCAACTGAAGGTTTTAAGAAGGGCTTAACATTTTAAGAAATGCTCCTGAATAATAAAGAATTACAGATTCACAGTAGGACAGATTCAGGCATAAAAGACCTTTAAATGGGTCATAATTTTAGACATATGTAAGCTTGGGAAAGTAGAAAAAGAATATAGAGAATAAAATTAATGCCTTAAAAAGGGTAAAGTCTTTAAAGAGACAGATGTCAGATAGTTATAGATTAAAAGAAAGAAAAATAAGCCACATAAAAATGGAAAATTCACAGAGGGTTGGATTATGTATTTTATTGTGTTTTCTCTAAAATTTTTGACTGTGAAGGAGCTCAGTAAAAAAAACCATTTCATTAAATGGGCAGCTAAACTGAACTTGCATATATGTTCTAAAGGTATCATGACTTCCAAATTTGAGTCTAAGGATATGATGCTTTGGAGAGGGTCTTCTTTTGTTTTCACAGAGAATGAGACTCTGTGGATTGCTTCTATCCCAATATGGTATGATAGACCATGCCCTCCTGAAAGGTTGCTGTGAATACCCTCAAAAAATTACTTCACTCAACTGCTAACTGAGATGAACCTAGCACACAGGTTATACCATGACAGACCTGAGTAAGAGCACCCCCATACAGCAGGAAGAAGTCTGGAGAGAACTATGTCCATATTCCCAAATATTGTTTATAAATGTTCTTTTACATTTAAAAGGGAATATGATATAGATATGAATAATTTGAATTGGTATGGATTTTAAGGTCAATTTTATTATATGTATATATATTTCTGCTCTTGAATTAAGGTATTGTAATTGTGTAGTTCATTTAAAAATGTAATGTATAATAGGAATTATAGGTTGTTAATGGATAATCATCTATAATAGTCAAGATTGTAGTCATATTAGTTAGATTTTCTAGATACATAGAGATATATATCAGTTATATAGGCATTCTTCGTATCTTTCAAAGACTACAGAATATGGCATTTTAAATGTTTTAATAACTTAGGGCTGTTCATGACAATGAGACACGTCTTCTCCTGACAGCACCAATCTACTTCAAGAAGAAGATGGGCATTGAAGAGGCTCCTTATGAAGTTGGTTAGCGATTTGGGCAAGAAACTGCTCTTTCCTGAACTGTTGCATAAATTGGACACAAAGAACCCACAGAGAGAAGACTGCTAAACTTTCTTAAAGGTGAGATGGTCTTTTAAGGTTTCTGATTCATAAAAGAGCCTGCAAGACATTATGCAGGACACAAAAGAAAGTGACTGAACTGTCTTTAAAAGTTTCTGCTTCATGAAAATGTCTGTTGGATACTATGAGCCTGTAGGCTGAAAATGGAGGCCCCAAAGGTACAAGAGAACTTTGGGTGACTGTCCAGGCAGCGAAATGTCTCTGTCATTTCTAGAGTTTGGAAGTTGCTTGTTTCTTGTTTGCTTTGATAATATTATATCCTTCTGGTGTCTTTGATGGAGTTGAAGAATAGATAGATAGTTATAGTTTTTCTTAGTTATGATAAAAGATAAAATAGATATAAATATTGTAACTGTGATTCTTGTTTTATAACTGTTTTGTTATATGTAATTTTACTATATCAAAGTCAACACATTTCTTTTTTGTTTAAACAGAAGAAGGGGAAATGATGGAGGAGGGTCATCTGTCTATCTGTTGCTTTCATTGGTTAATTAATAAAGAAACTCCTTGGCCTGATAGGTCAGAACATAGGTGGATGGGGTAGGCAGAACAGAATGCTGGAAAGAAGGGAAGTGAGGCAGATGTGAAGAAGCTCCAGCCAAAGATGGACGTAGGATAGAATCTTTCCCATTAAGCCACCACCTCGTGGTGCTACACAGATTATTAGAAATGGGTTAATCAAGATGTGAGAGTTAGCCATTGAGAGGCTGGAACTAATGGGCCAGGGAGTGTTGAAAAGAATACAGATTCAGTGTAATTATTTCGGGTGTAAAGCTAGCCGGGTAGTGGGACGCAGCCCACTGCTCCTTCTACACAATATAAATCCGAACACACTGAAACTGATAGAAGAGAAATTGGGAAGTAGCATGCAATATATGGGCACTGGAGACGACTTCTTAAGTATAACCCCACTGGCACAGACATTAAGAACAACAATTAATAAATGAGACCTCCTGAAACTGAGAAGTTTCTGTAATACAAAAGACACAGACATTAGGAAAAAAAGGCAACCTACTGAATAGGAAAAGATCATCACCAACCCAACATCAGACAAAGGTGTGATCTCCAGAATATATAAATAACTAAAGAAACTAGACCATGAAATTCTAAATAACCCAAGAAAAATGAGGTACTGAACTGAACAAAGAATTCTCAACAAAAGAAGTTCAAATGGTCAAGAGATACTTAAGGTCATGTTCAACTTAGCAACTAGGGAATTGGAAATCAAAACAAATTTGAGATACCATCTTACACCTGTTAAAATGACTAAAATCAAAAACACCAATGATAACCTATGCTGGAGAGGATGTGGAGTAAGGGGAACACTGATCCTCTCCTGTTGGGAATGCAAACTTGTGCAACCACTTTGGAAATCAGTATGGCAGTTTCTCTGTAAATTGGGAGTCAACCTAACTCAAGATTCAGGAATACCACTATTGGAATATTCCCAAGAGATGCCCAATCATACTACAAAAGCATTTGTTCAACTATGTTCAGAGCAGCATTATTTGTAATAGCCAGAACCTGGAAACAACCTAGATGCCACTCAATGGAAGAATGGATAAAGAAAGTGAGTCACATATACATACACATTATTCATGGAAAAAAAAAAACGACATCTTGAATTTCGCATGTAAATGGATGGTAATAAAATTTTGCATGTAAATGGATGGTAATAGAAAACACTATCCTGAGTGAGATAACCCACACCCAAAAACCCGAGCATGGCATGTACTCACACATTAGTGGTTTCTAGCCATAAACAAAGGACATTGAGCCTGTAGTTTGCAATCCTAGAAAAGCTAACTAATAAGGTGAACCCAAAGGAAAACATATATAGAACCTCCTGGAAAATGGAGGCAGACAAGATCACCAGGCTAAAGTTGGGAACAAGTGCGTGGGGGTGGGGTGAGGGGAAGCAGAGAGAGGGAGAAAGAAGGGAGAAGGGGAGAGCTTGGGGGAGTGGGATGGTTGAGATAGAGGAAGGGCAGATATGAGAGCAGAGAAGAAGATATCTTAATTAAAGGAGCCATATTAGGGTTGGAGGAGGCATAGCTCTAGAGCGGTTTCCGGGTGTCCACATGGATGTCTCCAGCTTGGTCCTTGGGAAGTAGAGGAGAGGGTGCCTGAACTGTGTTGTCACATAGTCACACTGAATATTACCATAGAACCTTCGTCTGGTGATGGATGAAAATAGAGACAGAAACCTACATCAGAGCATTGAACTGAACTCTCAAGGTCCAGTTGAAGAGCAGAAGGATCGTGAAGATGAACAAGGAAGTCTTGACAGCCAAGGGTTGACCTACCCACTGAAACAGTGTGCCTGATACAATGGGAGCTCATCAAAGCCAGCTGGACTGGGACTGAAGGAGCATGTGATCAAAGCAGACCCTCTGAATATACCTGACAATGGGGGCTGACTGAGAAGCCAATGAAAATGCACTGTGATTTTTCTCTACTGTATGTACTGGCTTTTTGGGATCCTAGTCTGTTTGGATACACACCTTCCTAGGCCTGGATGGAGGGAGGAGGAACTGGGACTTCCTCCCATGCCCTCTCTTAGGACTGGAGGTCAAGGCAGGAGGGTGAGTGGGGAAGAGGGAGGGATAAGGGAGGAAGTGGAAATTTTCAACGTTATTATTTATAAAGCAATAAATATAAAAAATAAAGTAGTAGTGGTTGTAACTATGTCTGTATGAATGCATTAGATGACTTGGAACTGGAGTTACACGGAAGTGTGAGCTGCCATGTGGTACTGGGAATTGAACCTGGTCTCCTGGAAAATCAGACAGTGCTCTTAATGACTGAGTCATCTCTTCAAACCCCATACATTTTATTTAAAAAAAAAAAACAAGGATACTGCTTTTGGGTGAACAATGTTATTTCCTAAAGCCATAGGCCATTGAGTAAAAATCTCAGCCCTGCACACAAATTTCCTCTCTATTGAACGGAAGGCCTCAGAGGTGATCAAAGTGTAAGGCAATTGCCACTGCTATTGGTTGCCCAACAGAACAAGCCAATAGGTGACTTTTGTTACAGGTTGTAGGGAAGTCAGTCTTGAACTCACCTGGAAAGTCTTCCAGCTGGCTAATGTTCACAGTACCCAGAAGGGGTTATGATGACTGTCATGAAGGAAAGGGTATAAGTGATCTTACCCATTGCTGGACCCGGAATGATACAATGCTGGCTTGCAAGGCATGATGAGCCCACTCGTGTAATGACTGCAGTTCTGTTCCTGCACCTAAACAATTTTTGTCCTGATTGAATCTGAAGCCTGTTCCACATGAATCAGGGTATGCCTGGTGCTACAAACAGTCAAAACATGATACTTCCTTCAAAGTTCTGAGGGAGGACTTACCGTTGTTCTGCTAAATGATCATGTTGTTAAACTGCCTTTTAAATATGCATGTTTGATTGCCTAGGTCTGCATTGCTCTTAACACTGGTTTAAGAAGCTTCTAGTTGCAATGAGTAGTCATCAATGCAGAGATATGTTATGTTTGGAAGGGCTGCTCTTGAGCAACAGTGAGTGCCCAGCCACAGACAGGACATCTACATCCACGAGGTGCCAGGAGAGATTGTAGGTGAGGGTGAGGAAGAAACATCGTACTGTGCAGGTGAAGATGACCAAGAAATTTCAAAGAATACAAAAGACTACTAAAAAGAGATCTCCCTTTCTGGGCTGTCAGGCTGACAGGTAAACCAACCACCACAGCCCACAAACCGCTAGCATCAGATAGAAATATAACAGGTTATCAAACATTTCAGTAGACAGCTTCCCTTACCCTACCTACAACACTGGTATCACAAAGAGCTATAGTCCTGAGTTTGGCCCGTGAAGGGTGCACATAAGCCTAACCTAAGTAGGTGTGAGGCCCATAATGCACTTTTCTCGTTTCTGTGTCTGCTGTTTTCTTCGAACGTGAGCATCAGGTCCCATGTGATCATTAGCAGAGTAAAGGCTTGGGACCTGCACTAGTAATCCAGATGCTCTCTTTGAGTCTCCATTTCTTGTTTCACTCACTCGTAGGAGAACACTGTGAAGCCATTGTTCACTATCAGGAAGAGAGACATATACAGAAGCTTTCATCTTTATGTTTGCACTACCATATCTCATACCTTAGAACCAGGGAGCAGATTTACATGCAGACATCTAAAGATGACAACCTTGGGAACAAAGGCAGTGTTCACATTTAGGTGACCATACGAAGCAGAAACGTCAATGGGTCAAGAAAACTACTTACTAGACTCAGGTAGATCTAGGTACATTTTATCCAAAACCTACCTGTGTCTGTCCCAGAGAAATGGCATGCGTTGACAAGCCTTTCATCTCTTGCTTGAGAAAGGTAAAAGTCAGTCATACTTACTCATTGCCTGATGAGAACTGCCCAGAAAACCTTTACAATGCTCCCTCCTCACTTATGCTTCCATTCAAACCATGTTGTGTTACCCCTTACGGGTTGTTAACGTTAAGATTGTGGAAGTTGAAATGCCGTTTCTTTAGCATAAGCATCCCTAAAGTTGTCCCACATCCCTTCACACAACCCCATTTTGGTTTTTGTTTTTTTTTCAGGGAGAAAGCAAGAAGAGTTTTGCAGCTAGTAGCCCGCCACTCTGTTCTTCAAGTTTATGTATTTCCTAACCATAGAAGGTGGGGTTTGATTCTCCTTCCCTATTTGCAAGGAGAGGGAATTTCTGGAACCCCATCCTCCTGTTTGGGCTTGGGAAAACATCTCTGTGGGTCCTGTCTCTGTCCTGCTGTACAGTAAAGCTACACTTATGACAATACTTAAAATCCTGCTCTGCCTCAAAACCAATGCAGCCACAGAGAAGACTTTCATGAGTGTGTCTGGGAGGGTTCTCTTGCCATCATGGAGATGGATATGAATGCCACAGAGTGGACAATGAGTCAAATGGAGAAGCTGTGTGGCCATCGCTCCTACCTCTATTGCGCGAGGGTCCTGGAAGGCCTGGTCCTTCTTATCCCTCTTTGAATGAGGGTCATCTTGGTTGTCCTCGTTGTCATCTCTTCTCCTTTTCCTGAAAATAGTTTTCAGAGGGAGAGGAAAACCTGTCGTCATTCCGCATTCATCTATTGGGTGCTTAACTTTCAGCCCTGTGCCAATACCCAAATCTGCGACCTTGTCTAGGATTAGGACAGTTGGAGCTGCTCTGATGGATTCAGAGTCTGCAGGTAGATGGCACTAGGCAGTGGAGCAAACATGTCAAACAGGAATCCTAGGTGTGCCTGAAACCCAAGTTCAAGTTCCCTAAATCAGAATCTTAATTTGAAGCACTGCTTGGGACCAAAAACATAAAGAATTTTATGGTCAAACATTCTAAATCTACCTGTCCAGGTTCATTTTCTTCATCCTCTGAAACAATCGCTCCAAGTTAGATGATTTTAAGCCCTGCCATAGGGCAAATCAAGATACGTGAGCCCTCTTTGCCTATCTACTCTTGTGTCCTTTCCACCTGTGGCTAGGAACAGATATGTTCTGTGTACTGTCAGATCATTCCTGTTGCTATACCAACAAGTATGAAGTCACTGTAGCTAGTTGACTTGACTGCCACCATGACACTCTGGCTCATGACTTCCCTGAAACTAAAAGTGCTTTCATGCTTCATTTATTTATATCTACCCCCAATGCCTTCTTTCCACAAATAGTTTGTGATATTTGACACTATTATTCTTGAATATTCTTTATATGTCATTATAGAGATATTCTTGATCACTTACTATATTAAAGATAGTTGGTAGAATTTTAGACATATATTTGTCTGAGTTTACTTATTTTTCCATAGTTTTTAATCCTGATTTAGTGTCTGAGAGAATTCTTGATGGTCAGATATCATACTTAGTTTAAAGACTTATCAATTAAATTGTCTACAAAAATGAAGCTGAATATAGCAAGCAGAGGGTATACCCAGACAAAGAAGTGTTAACACACATCACTGGCTGGATCTATTTCCGGTAACTTTTGTAAATATTTCCTAATTTATCTCCTTAGAATAAGTTAAACTGGGAAATTAACTTCATCAGAGGCAATGCCGAAGATGTTGCTTTTGATAGTTAATGTAAAGATTTTCTTTAACGGAGAAACGCTCTGAAAATGAAAAAAATAATGAAATATTGCATGTCTAAATCAAATAATATCATCATGATACAGATGCTATATGTTTAAAATTATTCAAGAGATTCGTACACTATGTTATTTTGTAAAAAGAAAAATACTTAGCCTGTGTGTGACCTTCCTCAGGTATTTGTGCAAAGCAGACCCCTTTACATAGTTTTAGCCACATGTCGGAAATGAAAGAATTTTGCAATCTGTTAAATTCTCCAAGCATAAGCTTTCCTGTGAGTAATCATGTCCTCAAACACAAGAATATAATCCTAAATTGGTGTATTGTTTGATATATTTAAAAAAATTGAAATTACAGTTATTCATATCTTTGTGTGCAGATACATGGTATGGCCTGAGTGTGGTGGCTGGAAGGAAATTCATTGTAGCTTTTTCTTTCCTGATTCCACATGGAATCTGATTGAAAACACATCTTAGGCTCGGTGTTGGTGGCCTTTAGCCACTTTTATGATTCAATAATTTCATATGTGTATAGAATTTGTTCTGATAAATCCCATCATGAAATTTCTGTTCTTCCCCTCCTGCCATTTTTCTCTCCCAACTACATGGACTTTTTTATTTTTAATTTATTTTTTTAAGGGTAATTTGCCTTTTATTTATTTTTTTTCTGTTTTTTTATTAATTAATTTATTTAATTATTAAAGATTTCTGCCTCTTCCCCGCCACCACCTCCCATTCCCCCCCTCCCCCAATCAAGTCTTCCTCCCTCCTCAGCCCAAAGAGCAAGCAGGTTTCTCTGCCCAGTGGGAGGTCCAAGGACCACCCACCTCCATCCAGGTCTATTAAGGTGAGCATCCAAACTACCTGGGCTCCCACAGAGCCATTACGTGCAATAGGATCAAGAACCCATTGCCATTGTTCTTCAGTTCTCAGTAGTCCTCATTGTCCATTATGTTCAGCGAGACCGGTTTTGTCCCATGCTTTTTCAGACCCCGGCCAGCTGGCCTTGGTGAGTTCCCGATAGAACATCCCCGTTGCTTCAGTGTGTGGGTGCACCCCTCACGGTCCTGAGTTCCTTGCTCGTGCTCTCTCTCCTTCTGCTCCTCCTTTGGATCGTGAGACTTCATTCCAGTGCTCCAATGTTGGTCTCTGTCTCTGTCTTCTTTCATCGCCTGATGAAGGTTAATATTCAGGAGGATGCTTATATGTTTTTCTTTGGGTTCAACTTCTTATTTAGCTTCTCTAGAATCACGAATTATAGTCTCAATGTCCTTTATTTATGGCTAGAAACCAAATATGAGTGAGTACATCCCATGTTCCTCTTTTTGGGTCTGGCTTACCTCACTCAGTATAGTGTTTTCTATTTCCGTCCATTTCCATGCAAAATTCAAGAAGTCATTGTTTTTTACTGCTCAGTAGTACTCTAATATGTATATATTCCACACTTTCTTCATCCATTCTTCCATTGAAGGACATCTAGGCTGCTTCCAGGTTCTGGCTATTACAAACAATGCTGCTATGAACATAGTTGAACAGATACTTTTGTCATATGATAGGGCATCTCTTGGGTATATTCCCAAGAGTGGTATTGCTGGGTCCAGGGGTAGGTTGATCCCAATTTTTCTGAGAAACCGCCACACTGATTTCCAAAGTGGTTGTACAAGTTTGCAGTCCCACCAGCAATGGATGAGGGTACCCCTTTCTCCACAACCTCTCCAGCAAAGGCCATTTTAGCCATTCTGACAGATGTAAGATGATATCTCAAAGTTGTTTTGATTTGCATTTCTCTGATCGCTAAGGAGGTTGGGCATGACCTTAAGTATCTTTTGGCCATTTGAACTTCTTCTGTTGAGAATTCTCTGTTCAGTTCAAGGCCCCATTTTTTAATTGGGTTAATTATCATTTTAACGTCTAGTTTCTTGAGTTCTATATGTATTTTGGAGATCAAACCTTTGTCAGTTGTGGGGTTGGTGAAGATCTTCTCCTGGTCAAGTAGGCTGCCTTTTTGTCTTAATGACAGTGTCCTTTGCTTTACAGAAGCTTCTCAGTTTCAGGAGGTCCCATTTATTCAATGTTGCCCTTAGTGTCTGTGCTGCTGGGGTTATACATAGGAAGCGATCTCCTGTGCCCATATGTTGTAGGGTACTTCCCATTTTCTCATCTGTCAGGTTCAGTGTGTTCAGATGGATTTTGAGGTCTTTGATCCATTTGGACTTGAGTTTTGTGCACGGTGACAGATATGGGTTTATTTTCATTCTTCTACAGGTTGACATCCAATTGTGCCAGCACCATTTGTTGAAGATGCTTTCTTTCTTCCATTGTATACTTTTAGCTCCTTTATCGAAAATCAGTTGTTCATATGTTTGTGGATTAAAATCCGGGTCTTCTATAGGATTCCATTGGTCGACTTCTCTGTTTTTATGCCAGTACCACGCTGTTTTCATTACTGTAGCTCTGTAATAGAGTTTGAAGTCAGGGATGGTAATGCCTCCAGAAGTTCCTTTATTGTATAAGATTGTTTTGGCTATCCTGGGTTTTTTGTATTTCCATATAAAGTTGATTATTGTCCTCTCAAGATCTGTGAAGAATTTTGATGGGATTTTGATGGGGATTGCATTGAATATATAAATTGCCTTTGGTAGAATTGCCATTTTTACTATGTTGATCCTCCCAATCCAAGAGCAAGGGAGATCCTTCCATTTTCTGGTATCCTCTTCAATTTCTTTCTTCAATGCCTTAAAGTTCTTGTCAAATAGATCTTTCACTTCCTTGTTTAGAGTTACCCCAAGATATTTTAGGCTGTTTGCGGCTATCGTGAAAGGTGATGATTCTCTTATTTCCCTCTCTGCTTCCATATACTTTGTGTATAAGAGGGCGACTGATTTTTTTGGAGTTGATCTTGTATCCTGCCACATTACTAAAGGTGTTTATCAGCTGTTGGAGTTCTTTGGTGGAGTTTTGGGGTCCCTCGTGTACACTATCATATCACCTGCAAATAACGCAAGTTTAACTTCTTCCTTTCCAATTCGAATCCCCTTTATCCCCTTATGTTGTCTTATTGCTATTGCTAAAACTTCAAGAACTATATTGAAGACGTATGGAGAGAGTGGACGGCCTTGGCGTGTTCCTGATTTTAGTGGGATGGCTTTAAGTTTCTGTCCGTTTAATTTGATGTTAGCTGTCGGATTGCTGTAAATAGCTTTAATTATATTTAGGTATGACCCTTGTACCCTAATCTCTCCAAGACTTTTATCATAAAGGGATGTTGAATTTTGTCAAATGCTTTTTCAGCATCTAATGAAACGATCATATGGTTTTCTTCTTTCAGTTTATTTATATGATGGATTACATTGATAGATTTGCGTATGTTAAACCAGCCCTGCATCTCTGGGATGAAGCCTACTTGATCATAATGGATAATTTTTCTAACGTGTTCTTGGATTCCGTTTGCCAGTATTTTGTTGAGGATTTTTGCGTCAATGTTCTTGAGTGAGATTGGCCTGTAATTCTCTTTCTTGGTTGAGTCTTTGTGTGGTTTTGGTATCAGAGTTACTGTAGCTTCATAAAAGGAATTTGGCAATGACTCTTCTGTTTCTATGTTGTGAAATACATTAAGGAGTATAGGTATTAGGTCTTCTTGGAAGTTCTGGTAGAATTCTGTATTGAAACCATCTGGTCCTGGACTTTTTCTGGAAGGGAGGTTTTTGATAACAACTTTTAATTCTTCGCCACTAACAGGTCTATTTAGGTTGTTCACCTGGTCCTGGTTTAACTTTGGTATATGGTATTTATCTAAATAAGTCCCCATTTCTTTTACATTTTCCAGTTTTATGGCATACAGGCTTTTGTAGTAAGATCTAATGATTCTCTGAATTTCCTCTGTGTCTGTGGTTATGTCCCCCTTTTCATTTCTGATCTTATTAATTTGCAAATTCTTTCTCTGCCATTTGATTAGTTTGGATAGGGGTTTATCAATCTTGTTGATTTTCTCCAGGAATCAGCTTTTTGTTTCATTGATTCTTTCAATTGTTTTCTGTGTATCTATTTGGTTGATTTCAGCCCTCAGTTTGATTATTTCCCGTCTTCTACTCCTCCTAGGTGAGTCTGCTTCTTTTTTTTCTAGATATTTCAGGTGGACTGTTAAGTCTCCAATGTGCGCTTTCTCTGTTTTCTTTAAGTGGGCACTTGGTGCTATAACTTTCCTCTCAGGACTGCTTTCATAGTGTCCCATAGATTTGAGTATGTTGTTTCTTTATTTTCATTGAATTCAAGGAAGACTTTAATTTCTTTCTTTATTTCTTCCGTAATCCAGGTATGATTCAGTAGGTGACTGTTCAGTTTCCATGATTTTGTAGGCTTTCTGGGGGTAGCATTATTGTTGAATTCTAGCTTTAATCCATGGTGATCTGATAAGATACAGGTGGTTATTAATATTTTTTGTAACTGTGGATGTTTGCTTTGTTACCAAGTATGTGGTCAATATTCGAGAAGGTTCCATGAGCTGCAGAGAAGAAGGTATATTCTTTCCTATTTGGGTGGAATATTCTATAGATGTCTGTTAAGTCAATTTGATTCATTACCTCTATTAATTCTCTTATTTCTCTGTTAGGTTTCTGTCTAATTGTCCTGTCCATTGGTGAGAGAGGAGTGTTAAAGTCTCCTACTATTACTGTGTGCGGTTTGATGGCTGCCTTGAGTTTTAGCAAGGTTTTTTTTACGTACATGGGTGCTTTTATATTAGGGGCATAGATATTCAGTATTGAGACTTCATCCTGATGAACTGCTCCTGTTATGAGTAGAAAATGTCCCTCTCCATCTCTTCTGATTGATTTAAGTTTGAAGTCAACTTTGTTAGAAATTAGTATGGCCACACCTGCTTGTTTCCTAGGTCCATTTACTTGATAAGCCTTATCCCAACCCTTTACTCTGAGTAGGTGCCTGTCTTTGTGGTTGAGGTGTGTTTCTTGTAAACAGCAGAATGTTGCATCCTGTTTTCGTATGCAATCTCTTAGTCTGTACCTTTTTATAGGTGAGTTTATTCCATTGACATTAAGTGATATTAATGACCAGTGGTTGTTAACTCCAGTCACTTTTTTACTAGCAGATTTTGTGTGTTTCCATTCTTTGAGTTGCGCTGGTGAAGGGTTTCTAGATATCTAAGTTATTGTGGTCATTGTTGGACTCCTTGGTTAGTGATTTTCCTTCTATTACTTTCTGTAAGGCTGGATTTGTGGCTATGTATTGTTTAAATTTTTTTTATCCTGGAAAATTTTGTTTTCTCCATTTATTGTGAAGGAAAGCTTGACTGGGTATAGTAGTCTGGGCTTGCATCCATGGTCTCTTAGTTTCTGCAGTACATCTATCCAGGACCTTCTGGCTTTCATGGTTTCCATAGAGAAGTCAGGTGTAAGTCTGATCGGTTTACCTTTATAAGTAACTTGGCCTTTTTCCTTTGCTGCTCTTAATATTCTTTCTTTATTCTGTATGCTTTGTGTTTTGATTATTATATGGCTAGGGGATGTTTTTTTTGATCCAGCCTATTCGGTGTTCTGTGTGCTTCTTGAACCTTCATAGGTATATCTTTCTTTAGGTTGTGAAAGTTTTCTTCTATAATTTTATTAAATATATTTTCTGGACCATTGAGCTGCGCTTCTTCTCCTTCTTCTACTCCTATTATTCTTAGGTTTGGTCTTTTTATTGTGTCCCATATTTCCTGAATGTTTTGTGATGAGAGTTTGTTGGCCTTGCTGTTTTCTTTGATCAGCATGTTTATTTTCTCTATGGTATCTTCAGAATCTGAGATTCTTTCTTCTATCTCTTGTATTCTGTTGGTTACGCTTGTTTCTGTAGTCCCTATTCGTTTACCTAGATTTTCCATGTCCAGCTGGCCTTCTGTTTGTGTTTTCTTCTTTGCCTCCATTTCAGTTTTCAAGTCTTGAACTGTTTCCATTATTTGTTTGATTGTTTTTCCTTGGTTTACTAGGGTATCATTCACTGATTTAATCAATTCTTCAAATTTTCTGTTATACTTCTCATCCATTTCTATAAAGGCATTTTTTACATGCTGTTTAAGGGCATCAATCACTTTCATAAAGTCAATTTTTTCTACTTCTTCATGATTAAGGTGTTCATGTCCTCCTGTTGTGAGGTTGCTGTGTTCTGGTGGTTTCATATTGTATTTCAGATTGTTGGGTGAATTCTTGCATTGGCGCCTGCCCATCTCTTCCTCCGAATGCTCTCCTATGGATCTTCTTTTACAGGATCAGGTCTCCTTGCCTACTGATGTACCTTCCCAGTGATGGCACTCCCCAGTGATGGTTCTGCTTGTGCTCCAGTGATGTCTCTCCTGGTGCCAATATCAGATCTCCGTACCCATGATGGCTCTCCTGGTGCCGAGATTAGCTCTCCGTGCCCAATGATGGCTCTCCTGGTGCCGAGATCAGATCTCCGTGCTGGTTGGGTAGTTCGTAAACAAAGTGCCTACCTTCCTTGGTGCAGGCAGGCCAGTGAAACAAAGGAACTGCTGCCCACCTGATTTCCCTGAGGATTTGCCCCCAGTGCCCAGACAGGCTAAGCAGGGTGGTGTTATGTGCCCAAAGAGGGAAGGGGGCATATAGGAGGAGCGTTCTGGATGCAAGCTGGGTGGGATAGGAAGAGAGAGGCTGTATGTGGGGAGTAGAGTCCCTGCAGGGAGCCCAGGAAGGATGGGGGAGATGAGGAACTTCTGAGTTTCCTGTCCCAGGCTGCTGCCTTGGGTCACAAACTCACCCCAATTATGGCTCTCCTGGTGTCGGGATCAGATCTCCGTGCTTGTTGAGTAGTTCGTAAACAAAGTGCCTACCTTACTTGGTGTAGGCAGGCCAGTGAAACAAAGGAACTGCCACCTGCCTGCTTGCCCTGAGGATTCACCCCCAGTGCCCAGACAGGCTGAGCAGGTTCGTGTTATGTGGCCAAAGAGGGAAGGGGGCAGACAGGAGGAGGGTTCTGGATGTAAGCTGGGTGGGATAGGAAGAGAGAGGCAGTATGCGGGGAGTATAGTCCCTACAGGGAGCCCAGGAAGTATGTGGGGGGGGAATGAGGAACTTCTGAGTTCCCTGTCCCGGGCTGCTGCCGTGGGTCACAAACTCACCCCACTGATGGCTCTCCTGGTGCCGAGATCAGATCTCCGTGTTGGTTGGGTAGTTCGTAAACAAAGCGCCTACCTTGCTTGGTGCAGGCATGCCAGTGAAACAAAGGAACTGCCGCCCGCCTGCTTGCCCTGAGGATTCGCCCCCAGTGCCCAGACAGGCTGAGCAGGGTCGTGTTATGTGCCCAAAGAGCTAGGTTTGGTCTTTTTATTGTGTCCCATATTTCTTGAATATTTTGTGATGAGAATTTGTTGGCTTTGCTGTTTTCTTGATCAGTTCGTTTATTTTCTCTATGGTGTCCTCAGAATCTGAGAGTCTTTCTTCTATCTTTTGTATTCCATTGATTATGCTTGTTTCTGTAGTCTCTGCTCGTTGACCTAGATTTTCCATATCCTGCTGGTCCTCAGTTTGTGTTTTCTTCCTTGCTTCCATTTCAGTTTTCAATTCTTGAACTGTTTTCATTACCTGTTTGATCATTTTGTCTTGGTTTCCCAGGGTATCATTTACGTATTTACTCATTTCTTCATATTTTTTGTTATACTTCTCATCCATTTCTATGAATGCACTTTTTACATGTTGTTTAAGGGACTCTATTGCTTTCATAAAGTCAATTTTTCCACTTCTTCTGTGCTAGGGTGTTCAAATCCTTCTGTTGTAAGATCATTGGGTTCTTGTGTTTTCATGCTGTTTTTCAGATTGTTGGGTGAATTCTTGCCTTGGAAACTGCCCATCTCCTCCTATCGATGCTATATAATAGGTCTTTTTAATCAGGATCAAGTTACCCTGCTGGTCAGGGGCCCCGCTTACAAAATGCCCTCACTCCGTTTCCTGGCTCCTGCCATGGGCCAAGATCCCTCTCACCACTCAGAAAGGTCTTCAGGAACAGGGTCAGGCTCCCTGTTCGTCAAGGACCTCACCAACAAAAGGCCTATCACTTTGCAGGCCAGCCACCAAATCAGAGAAACTCCCGCTGCTCTCTGCCCTGAGCTCCCGACCCAGAGCCCAAACAGGCTAAACTGGGTGATCCTGTGGCCCCACGGAAGGGAGGGAGAATGAAGGAGGTCCCTGGGCACAAGCTGGGATGGGCCAGGGAGAGAGAGGTCACAGCAGAGCAGGAGCAGCCCCAACAGAGGGGACCAGCCCTTGCAGACTAACCGGGGCGTCAAGGGTGTCAGGGAATGCCCCTGCTCAGTTTCCTGTGTCCAGCCGCAGGCCAAAAACACTCTCCCCACCCAGGAGGGTCTTCAGGGACAGGACGAGCCTCCCCATTTGCCAGTGGACCTCGCCAATAAAAGGCCTACCACTCTGCAGGCCAGGCCCCAAAAAACCTACTTGATTTAATTGTAGTGTGGCAATCTGCTCTCAGTGTGGGCTTCACTATTTCATGCTTGGACTATCCCGCATCCGCCATATCTGCGCGTTGCTCTCCGAGTCTGCGTGCCGCTCTCTGCCACCCGCTTCTGTGCGCCGGTCTCCGCCCAGTGTTTTCCTTCTTAGAGTTGTGCTGGTGAAGAGTTGTTAGATGTCTGTGTTATTGTGTTCACTGTTGGGTTCCTTGGGTTGTGATTTTCCTTCTATTACTTTCTATAAGGCTGGACTGTGGCTACATATTGTTGAAATTTGTTTTTATCCTGGAATATCTTATTTTTTCCATTGAGGGTGAATGAAAGCTTGGCTGGGAATAGTAGTCTGGGCTTGCATCCATAGTCTCTTAATTTCTGCAGCACATCTATCCAAGACTTTCTGGCTTTCATGTTTTCCACAGAGAAGTCAGGTGTAAGTCTGATAGGTTTCCCTTTATACACTACTTGATCATTTTCCTTTGCATCTCCTAATATCTGTTCTTTATACTGCATGTTTTGTGTTTTGATTATTATATGGTGTGGGGATTCTTTCTTTTGATCCAGTCTATTTGGTGTTCTGTATGCTTCTTGTACCTTCATAGGAATATCCTTCTTTAGGTTGGGAAAGTTTTCTTCTATAATTTTGTTGAATATATTTTCTGGGCCTTTGAGCTGTAATTCATCTCCTTCTAGCCCTATTACTCTTAGGTTTGGTTTTTTATGGTGTCCCAGATTTCCAGGAAATTTTGTGATGAGAGTTTGTTGGATTTGCTGTTTTCTTTGATCAGTGCGTTTATTTTCACTATAGTGACTTCAGCATCTGAGATTCTTTCTTCTAATTTTTGTATTCTGCTGCTTATACTAGTCTCTATAGTCCCTGTTCATTTACCCAGTTTTTCCATATCCAGCCGGCCCTTGGTTTGTGTTTTCTTCATTGCCTCCATTTCGGTTTTCAAGTCTTGAACTGTTTCCATTACCTGTTTGATTGTTTCTTCTTGGTGTCCTAGGGTATCGTAGAGGGATTTATTCATTTCTTCAAACTTTTTGTTATTCTTCTCATTTATTTCTTTAAGGGAGTTTTTCACATCCTATTTAAGGGACTCTATTACTTTCATAATGTCTATTTCTTCCACTTCTTCTGGATTAGGGTGTTCAAGTCTTCCTGTTGTATGTTTGCTGAATTCTGGTGTTATCATGTAGTTTTTCTGACTGTTGGAGGAATTCATGCATTGGCACCTGCCCATCTCTTCCTTCAAATGCTCTCCAATGGATCTTCTGGTACAGGATCAGGACCACTTGCTTACCAGGGACCTTGCAGACAAAAAGGGCAGGCCTGCTGTGTGCAATCTCAGTGAAACAAAGGAACTACTGCACAGTTGCACTCGCCACTTTGTCCCCTGACCCTCACCCCCAAACCAGGCTGAGTTGGGGAATATGACCCCCACAAAAGGGAAGGGGTCTCTGGGAGCAAGCTGGGATGGGATAAGAAGAGAAAGGCAGTAGCTAGGGAGAAAAGCCCCCAGTGAATGACCAGAAAGTTTAGGGTGTTGAAGACTGCCTTTGCTCCCTTTCAGGGATGCCCCCCGGCCAGTTGGGTACACACTCTGTCTACTGAAATTAAAGGTGTGTATTAGCACTGCCTGGTCTGTAAGACTGACAAGTGGGGTTGTTTTACTCTCTGATCTTCACGTAAGCTTCAATTATTAAAATACAAATGAAATGCCACCAAAATTCCCCTTTTTGTCTAAAATAAAAAAGAAGGTTATAACTAATATAAGAAAAATTATATGCAGTAAGTATAATAACTATATACAATATATACAGGCAATAAATACATCAGCAAAGTCTAGTTCATTAGTATTTGACAAATTCAGAAAATATGCTCTGTATCTGACCTATCTTAGTGAGTCCAAAGTCTTCTACCTAATAAGCTTTCTATCATAACTTGATTTCTGTGTCAGGTAAACATGGAAAACTATAACTATCTAATCTTCACCTCCCTCAGAGAACCAAGAAGGAAATAATAGTAACTGAGTAAGCAGGAAGTATAAGCAGCTGACTTTCAAAAATGCAAGTAATGACAGAAATATGGAGTTTACATTTTTTGTGGCCAAAGTAAGCCACTGCGCAAGAAAATGCCCCTGCCTTGACCACTGAGAGTATGATGTCCTAATTAGACAAGCAGGACTCAAAAGAAAGTGACTGACAAACATTGTCAAGACAAGAAGAGACAGCCCTTCAGAATATCCTGCTTCACAGAAATGTCAGTAGGATATTCTCAGCCTATAGACCAAATATGAATGCACCAATATTGCAGAGGAACTTTGGGTGACTGTTTAGGAAGCCAGTTATTGCTATTCTATGTCCTTTTCACAATGCGATTGATACATACACCCCCTCCTTAAGCCTTCCTTGTCACTTAGCTTCTTTGAGTCTGTGCCTTGTAGCATGGTTGTCCTTTACTTTATGGCTAATATCCACTTAAAGATTAGTACATATCATATTTGTCTTTATGGACCTGTGTTGCCTCATCAGGAGGAGTTTTTTTAGTTCTATTCATTTGAAAGCAAATTTCATAATATTATTGCTTTTTACTGCAGAGTAATAATCCAATATGTAAATACACTACATTTTCTTTATTTATTTTTTTTTAAGTTTTATTCTTTTTTAATTAAAATTTCCACCTGCTCCCCGTTTCACATTTCCCTCCCCTCCTCCCAAATATTGCCCCCTCCCCCCACTCCCCTCCCCCTATCCCCACTCCTTTTCTCCTCCCCCCACCCCATTCCCCCTCCTGTGGCGGCGCAAATGAATGCAGACAGATTATATAGATATATACAGCTTTAATAAGGAAATAGACTTACAGGACCACAGGTTCCAGCGGAGCACTGGAAAAGCGGAGCAAAAGAAAAGGGCTGCTGGGCTCACGCCCGGCAGATTTATCCTTAAACATTAGCCCGAGGCGAACACGCCCCCAATGGGTGGGGCTATGTCCCTACACCCTCCCTCTCGATACTGAAGAGCAGTCCAAATTCTCTGCCCTGCGGGAAGACGAAGGTCTTCTATCTATGTCCAGGAAGGTGAACATCTAAACAGGCTAAGCACCCACAAAGCCAGTTCATGTATTAGGATCGAAACCTAGTGCCATTGTCCTTGGCTTCTCATCAGCCTTCATTGTCCACCATGCTCAGAGAGTCCAGTTTCAACCCATGCTTATTCAGTCCCAGACCAGCTGGCCTTGGTGGGCTCACAATAAATCAGTTCCACTGTCACAGTGGGTGGGTGCATCCCTCCTGGTCCTGGTTTCCTTGCTCATGTTCTCCCTCCTTCTGCTCCTCATTTGGACCTTAAGAGCTCAGACCGTTGCTCCAAATTGAGACTCTGTCTCTACCTCGATCCATCGCCAGATGAAGGTTCTAAGGTGATATACAAGATATTCATCAGTATAGGATAGGGTCATTTCAGGTTCCCTCTCCTTAGTTGCCCAAGGTACCAGCTGGGGACATCTCCCTGGACACCTGCTAACCCCTCTAGAGTCAAGTTTCTTGCCAACCCTAAGATGGCTCTCTTAGTTAGGATATATACTTCGCTGCTCCCGTATCCTCCCTTCCTATATCCCAAGCATCCCAATCCCCCGAGCTCCTCCCATCCTCCCCTTCTCATGTTTCTCATCCCATTTCCCCTTTGCCCCTTGCCACCTCACCCGCAAGTTCCCAGTTTTTGCCCTGCAATCTTGTCTACTTCCCCTCTCCAGGTGGATGACTATATGATTTTCTTTGGGTTCACATTCTTATTTAGCTTCTCTAGGATCACAAATTATATGCTCAATGTCCTTTATTTATGGCTAGAAACCGATTATGAGTGAGTACATCCCATGTTCCTCTTTTTGGGTCTGGCTCACCTCACTCAGGATAGTGTTTTCTATTTCCATCCATTTGCACGCAAAATTCGAGAAGTCATTATTTTTTACCGCTGAGTAGTACTCTAATATGTATATATTCCACACTTTCTTCATCCATTCCTCCATTGAAGGGCATCTAGGTTGTTTCCAGGTTTTGGCTATTACAAACAATGCTGCTATGAACATAGTTGAACAGATACTTTTGTCATTTGATGGGGCATCTCTTAGGTATATTCCCAATAGTGGTATTACTGGATCTTGGGGTAGGTTGATCCCGAATTTCCTGAGAAATCGCCACACTGCTTTCCAAAGTGGTTGCACAAGTTTGCATTCCCACCAGCAATGAATGAGTGTGCCCCTTTCTCCACAACCTCTCCAGCAAAGGCTATCATTGCTGTTTTTGATTTTAGCCATTCTGACCGGTGTAAGATGGTATCTTAATGTTGTCTTGATTTGCATTTCCCTTATCGCTAAGGAGGTTGAGCATGACCTTAAGTGTCTTCTGGCCATTTGAATTTCTTCTGTTGAGAATTCTCTGTTCAGATCAGTGCCCCATTTTTTTTATTGGGTTCATTAGCATTTTAAAGTCTAGTTTCTTGAGTTCTTTATATATTTTGGAGATCAGACCTTTGTCTGATGCAGGGTTGGTGAAGATCTTCTCCCAGTCAGTGGGTTGCCTTTTTGTCTTAGTGACAGTGTCCTTTGCTTTACAGAAGCTACTCAGTTTCAGGAGGTCCCATTTATTCAATGTTGTCCTTAATGTCTGTGCTGCTGGGGATAAACGTAGGAAGTGATCTCCTGTACCCATATGTTGTAGAGTACTTCCCACTTTTTCTTCTATCAGGTTCAGTGTGTTCAGACTAATATTGAGGTCTTTAATCCATTTGGACTTGAGTTTTGTGCATGGTGATAGATATAGATCTATTTTCATTCTTCTACACGTTGACAACCAGTTCTGCCAGCACCATTTGTTGAAGATGCTCTCTTTTTTCCATTGAATACTTTTAGCTCCTTTATCAAAAATTAGGTGTTCATATGTTTGTGGGTTAAAATCAGGGTCTTATACTCGGTTCCATTGATCGACTTCTCTGTTTTTATGCCAATACCAAGCTGTTTTCAATACTGAGGCTCTATAATAGAGTTTGAGGTCAGGGATGGTAATGCCTCCAGACGATCCTTTATTATATAAGATTGTTTTGGCTATCCTGGGTTTTTTGTTTCTCCATATAAAGTTGATTATTGTCCTCTCAAGATCTGTGAAGAATTTTGATGGGATTTTAATGGGGATTGCATTGAATCTATAAATTGCCCTTGGTAGAATTGCCATTTTTACTATGTTGATCCTCCCAATCCAAGAGCAAGGGAGATCCTTCCATTTTCTGGTATCCTCCTCAATTTCTTTCTTCATAGACTTAAAGTTCTTGTCAAATAGATCCTTTACTTCCTTGGTTAGAGTTACCCCAAGATATTTTATGCTATTTGTGGCTATCGTGAAGGGTGATGCTTCTCTGATTTCCATCTCTGCTTCCTTATCCTTTGTGTATAGGAGGGCAACTGATTTTTTGGAATTGATCTTATATCCTGCAACGCTACTAAAGGTGTTTATCAGCTGAAGGAGTTCTTTGCTGGAGTTTTTGGGGTCGCTTATGTACACTATCATATCGTCCGCAAATAATGAAAGTTTAAATTCTTCCTTTCCAATTTGAATCCCTTTGATCCCCTTATGTTGTCTTATTGCTATTGCTGGAATTTCAAGCACTATATTAAAGAAGTATGGAGAGAGTGGACAACCTTGTCGTGTTCCTGATTTTAGTGGAATAGCTTTGAGTTTCTGTCCATTTAATTTGATGTTAGCTGACGGCTTGCTATAAATAGCTTTTATTATACTTAGGAACGACCCTTGTATTCCTAATCTCTCTAAGACCTTTATCATAAAGAATACTAAAGCCTGATCTGACAGAGGCAGGCAGATCTCTGTGAGTGCGAGGTCAGACTGGTCTACAAGATATAATTCCAGTGCAGGCTCCAAAGCTACAGAGAAACCTTGTCTCAAAAAACAAAGAAACAAAGAGTTCTAAAACCTAATACAGCAATATACAATGAGAAGAATAAAAACAAAAAAAAAACATGAAAGACAAAACAAACAAAATCTTAGAATATAGTGAGGGCATATATTAGAGGGGAGAGCACCACTGCCACTTCCTAGACCAGGACCCTTTCCAAGCACATCCTAAACACTTATCCTTGTGTGCATAGATGAGCATAGTACATCTCACCCTTCATTGAAGGGGCTTCTCTTTGAAGGAGAGGGAGGCTATTACAGAAATGCACAATTGGGAAAACAGGGAGAATGATTGTGGGGCACATCCCCAACGAATACATCAACAACACAACCTTTATACCAAAGGCTTAGGGAATATTCGGAAACATGGGGAAGAAAGATTGTAAGTTCCAGAGGACCAGGATTTTTGCAAAGAACAAGTGTCTTCTATATGTGCCAGGGAAGCTGCACCCATAAAAATCTCAACACTCTGGTCACCTAAACAAGACCTACGCAATGACAACATCAGCTGACATGCCAACATGGATGGTGGAAATCTCACCAGGCCCTATACCTAAAACGAAATCACATGAGCACACACATGCCAACACTTGCATGTGTGTACATTGCAAACAAAAACAATGGCAAAAATGTTGCAGCAGTGAATAATATATCTTCCTTGATAGAATGCATTTTAAATTGTCTCTCTGTGATTGTCACTCAGCAGAGTCCAGTAAACGGGGAGGTGAAATTTACAATAGCACAGCAAGTGTATGGAACCAGATTAGGAGTATGAATTGCCCCAGTGAAATGTGAGTGTGTGTGTGTGTGTGTGTGTGTGTGTGTGTTCTACATGTACAAACATGAATAACTTCTAATGGTTTAGTTTTGATTGTATATAACTTCATAAAGTTTGGGGATTCTTTATTTGTTTCATTGACTTAATAGAGACTGAACTCAGGGCCCTCTGACATCACGTGAACACTACAAAATTGATTTGTCTCTAGCTCAGCTTTTTATTTTCTTGCACTTCCAATCTTCTAAACTTATAGCGTATACCATATGCTGCCCTGTTTGTTTAGGCTCCAACAGTTACTGAAGGAAAAGGGGGCAGTATTTTTATTTGGCTAGTAAAACATTTGCATATTGGATATATATAGCAGGTGTTGTACCCACAGTTCATATTCTATATCTTATATTTAATATATAGGTCACAGCAAAACCCCTGAGATCCTTTCTTCTTTTTCTTTTTCTTTTACTTTTTCTTTTCTGAAGACAGGGTAACTCTCTGTAACAGCCCTGGCTGTCCTAAAACTCACTTTGTAGATGAAGTTGGCTCGAAATCAGAGATCCTCTTGCCTCTGCCTCCTGAGTGCTGAGATGAGATTAAAGGCATGTGCCATCACCACCCAGCTCAGGCCTCCTGAGTTTTACAAGTGATTATGATGGATGTTTAAATGAAACTAAGGAAAATTTATAATTGTCATGTCACCCAGAGTTTGTAGTTTGGGGTCGTTGTCCTAGTGAACGCCCCTGTCCCCCAGAGATTGTACTTTGCCCTAATGAAAACTTCTCTCCACACAAAGCTTTGCATCCCCTGCTTATGGAAGCTTTATTTGTAGTAGCTAGCCAAAATATGGAAACCAAAATGCCCAACAAGTGTGTGGAAAAAAGAATTGAAAGCACATGCATATCGTGGTACGGTACACAGCAATGAAAAGTAGTAGCAACTGAGAGGTGTGTGTGTGTGTGTGTGTGTGTGTGTGTGTGTGTGTGATGCTGGAGAATCAAATCTAGGTCCCCACACATGCTGGGCAGGCAGCTTGCTCATAAGCGATATTCCCACAGAATGAAATCTTGATATATGCAATCAAGTATATAGAATTAAGAGTACAGTGGTAAGTGGAAAAGGCCAGCCCCGACCATTTATATATAATGTTCATGAAATGAAATGATAATGGAACTAGCAAACAATGCAATGGCTGTCCCAGTTGAAGCATGTTGCTGGGTGTCATCATAAAAAACCAGCATGAGTAAAATTTTTCTGAGAGAAGAGATGAAACTTGAGTGCAGTGATCACTGCATGAATTTACATGCATGATACAGTGATAGAGAGGTCTAAACACCCAGTGTATCAGTGCCAGTGCCCTGCTTCCAGTGTATAACATGTATTCCAGTTGTGTAGCATGTATGGTAAACAACTGGGGGACTAATTACATAAAGAATGCTCAATGTTCTGATTCTTTTTAGATAAAGAAGAATTATATTTCATTATATTGATATAATGGATTTGAAACAAAAATTTCATACACACATGCATGCACGAACAAGAACCTCAGTCAGTCCTGGTGATTCTTCTGGGTTCCAGAGAATAAAATGGAGTGGACACAGTTTTGAAAACAGAAAGACATACACTCTACATCAATGTTCTACCTTTATTGGCAACAACATAAGGAAGGATGAATCAAAACCCATTGAAGTTTTGGAAACAGCATCGTTGGGAGTATAGAACTATTGCTGTGTGGTGGCCCTTGCCAAAGAGTATCTCTTCCCAGAATGCCCCAGGGAGGATGTCAAAACTACTAAGAAAAAGGCCACTATATTTGTGGGATAGGCTTGAAACTTGCCCTCTGAAAGTATTATTGTCACCAGACTGGATGCTGATACTCCTACTGACCATGCAACCAAAACCATATCACGCTAGGGATTGATGATGTTGATACTCATGATAGTGTAGGTTCTGATCTTCTTCACATGAGGATGACAATGCCAGAGTTATTCTGTCCATTCGGGGAGAACCTTTTGAAGTCCCTTTTTGTTTTTCCGCTGGCAATTCAATTTGTTTTCACTTGTCTGCATTTTTTCTGGCAGAACAGGGGGCTGGGTGGAGCGAGGGTTGAGTGTCAGGTTAAAGAGGTCTTGTATCAGTTTTTCTGAAGAGGGTGAACGAGAGGTTGCTTCTGTCCTGGTCCCTACAGAGACTCCGGACGTGGTCCCCATACAAGCTTGGCAGTAGCGGCATTCACATTTGAACATCTCCTCTTCAGCAACTCTAGGGAAAAATGATTTTCTTCTCTTTTCAGCTTGCTGAGGCAAGGGAGACCCAACACGTTTCTTTCTCTTGATTTTAAATAGTTTTGTTTTCTTCAGGGGTGATCTTGAATTCTCTGACTGCTGCTCGTTGTCCATCCTTTCAGAGAAAAAAAAAGCACATATTAGAAACACAGAGGGTCTGTTTAAAACAGCTCTTTCTGTACACAGTCCTGGAGCACCTACCAGCACTCACAGATCACATCTCAGAAGAGACCTTGATGGTTTGTTTCAGCAATAGAAACCTTAGGTTCTAACTACTTTGTGCAGTCATTTTTCTTTTTTGTTTATGGGTACCAACCTACCAACAAGCAAACAGTGTGCTCTTTGACTTTGCAACATTGGTTTTAGCCCAGTTTTCCTTGTACCTGATTATGTGTGCCACAAAAAAACTGCAGGGCAGAATTCCTTCACATGGAGCCCACAGATCACTATTACTTAATGTAAGATGCTGATGCCTCTTGAAGCGATGCTTCACACTTAGCCTCTTCTTTAACATTTCCTTTAAGCTCCCAGTCCCTCCACATAAATGTGATTTGAGGCAGTCCTGGGGTCAGAGGACATCTTTGAGGTTCCAGGGACTACAAACACACTGGCTCCTAACACTAGCACTTAAGGTCTTAAGAACAGTGATACATTTGCAGTCCCACTTGCTTGGGCAGGAGAACAGAACCGATCAAAGAGACATCCCCTCATCCAACTCCAAAGGACCCCTCTCTCCATCAGCCATGGCCACATCAACCAGAAAGGATCAATGCGCATGATTCCTGGGCACGATATGTGCTCTACATAACCTGCAGCTGAGGCCATACTTGGTTATCTCACATCCCTTGCTGAGACAAGAGAACACCAGAGAAAAGCAAAATGAACCCAAGGAGAAAACCACTGGACACAGATTGAGGTTGGCCAGCAAGTCCCATTTATTCCAGTCTTGTAGTAGAACAAGTCAGATCTTCAAGAGCACAGAATACTGTGGACGGCCCAGCACAGAGACACAGGCCATCTTCCAATTCTGGGAAGCCTATCCATGCACTTAATAGCTGTAATTACTGGGGACAGAACAGGCAGAAGGGGAGTTGATATAGTGGAGTGAATTCAATGATTGCAGGGGATATAAGGGTTTATATAACTATAATTCTTAGCCACGGGTGCATTTATGACTACATGTTAGGGATACAGGCATGAAACGGTTGATGCCCGGAAGTAGAGCCGAGAGAATTTTAACAGATGATTTGGCTCCTGGCACGATCTCTGACCTCTCTGAACTCATTTGCCACCTGTATTAAAGGTAATACGGCCTACCATTCCCTGGTATAGTGCTTATGAGTGATCACACAGGGCATGAGCACTAAAGAAGCTAATTAGGAATGACAGCACCTTCCCTTTGAAACCAAAGAAATAACTAGACTAGTATATGAAGATTTGTGATCAAAGATGCGTATGCTACCCCATCAAAATGCAAACACACAAATACACATAGACACGTGCACACAAAGACACACACTCATACACTCATAAAGGAAAAAGGAATGGAAAGGCCAAGTACAGGGCTTGGTTGAAGGAGCTAGGAAGGCTTTGCACCAGGATATGTAAATCAGTCTGACAATCACGGAGATAGCTACGGAGGTGTCTCAAAACATTTACTATAGGACTTCCACATAGTCTAGCCCTAACTTAACTCATGGCTTTAAGGCAAAGGAACCAAAAGCACCTTACTACAGAGATGCATGAATATCCATACTGCTAACAGAACCCAAATCATGGATTCAGCCTAGGTGCCAGTTCACGGACAAATTGATAAAGAAAATGTGGTGCCAGTACTAAAGGTGTTTTCACGTGGCGGCAAAGAAGGACAGACTGCAGTGCTTGAGGGAAGAAAATGGATATTATGGAAAACAAGCCAGATTGTGGAAGAGAAATATCCCTTATGAAAACCACAAGGGTCAAAAATAAGCTAAAAGCCAACACATAGGGTCTTAAAGTTACATGAAGCAACACTGTAGCTGTAGGAGGGGATTGGGAAAGGGAGGGGAGGAGGGATAACAGAGAGTAGTAATGGGGGTGAATAGAACCAAATTGTCTTATGTGTATATATGTAATTAACACAATGAAAGCCTCCCTTTTAATGATTAATATACACTAATAAAAACTGGAAAAGACAAAGACGCTTTTATTTATTTATTTACTTATTTAAGATTTCTGCCTTCTCCCCGCCACCACCTCCCATTTCCCTCCCCCTCCCCCATTATGTCCCCCTCCCTCATCATCCCTAAGAGTAATCCGGGTTCCCTGCCCTGTGGGAAGTCCAAGGACCACCCACCTCCATCCAGGTCTAGTAAGGTGAGCATCCAAACTGCCTAGGCTCCCACAAAGCCAGTACTTGCAGAAGGATCAAAAACCCATTGCCATTGTTCTTGAGTTCTCAGTAGACCTCATTGTCCATTATGTTCAGCAAGTCCGGTTTTATCCCATGCTTTTTCAGACCCAGGCCAGCTGGCCTTGGTGAGTTCCTGATAGAACATCCCCACTGTCTCAGTGTGTGGGTGCGCCCCTCGCGGTCCTGAGTTCCTTGCTCATGCTCTGTCTCCTGCTCTTGATTTGGACCTTGAGATTTCAGTCCGGTGCTCCAATGTGGGTCTTTGTCTCTGTCTCCTTTCATTGCCTAAATGTTTTTCTTTGGGTTCACCTTCTTAATTAGCTTCTCTAGGATCACGCATAATAGGCTCAACGTCCCCTATTCATACCTAGAAACCAAATATGAGTGAGTACATCCCATGTTCCTCTTTTTGGGTCTGGCTCACCTCACTCAGGATAGTGTTTTCTATTTCTGTCCATTTGCCTGCAAAATTCAGGAAGTCATTGTTTTTTACTGCTGAGTAGTACTCTAATATGTATATATTCCATACTTTCTTCATCCATTCTTCCATTGAAGGGCATCTAGGTTGTTTCCAGGTTCTGGCTATTACAAACAATGCTGCTATGAACATAGTTGAGCATATACTTTTGTTGTATGATAGGGCATGTCACTAAGACAAAAAGGCAACCCACTGACTGGGAGAAGATTTTCACCAACCCCGCAACAGACAAAGGTCTGATCTCCAAAATATATAGAGAACTCAAGAAACTAGACCGTAAAGGGCTAATCAACCCAATTAAAAAATGGGGCACTGAGCTGAACAGAGAATTCTCAACAGAAGTTCGAATGGCCAAAAGACATTTAAGGTCATGCTCAACTTCCCTAGTGATCAGAGAAATGCAAATCAAGACAACTTTAAGACACCATCTTACACCTGTCAAAATGGCTAAAATAAAAAACACCAATGATAGCCTTTGCTGGAGAGGTTGTGGAGAAAGAGGTACACTCATCCATTGCTGGTGGGAATGCAAACTATTGCAACCACTTTGGAAAACAGTGTGGCGGTTTCTCAGGAATTTCAGGATCCACCTACCCCTGGACCCGACGAAGACGCTTTTGATGGGTGGCTGGGCACTGTGTCCTCCTCGGATTATAAAATGTAGCAGGTGATGTTTAACTCCTGAATACCAAGAATCAGAACAACAAGCTTTATTGACTTAGACTCCCAGTACCTAACACATACATTTTTGTGGGTACATGAAAGACATTTCCCACACACCCGCTGCTCCCCCAATTGAGCAAAGCATTAGGTCTCTATTCACGGAGTAACCAGCTCTTCCAGATCGCACCTAAAGTCTTTACTATATCCAACAGCATTTGCTATCTGGTTGTAACTGCTTCTGTAGTTAGCTGCCCTCCCACCATGTCAATGTCTCCCACTGCCTAGCACAGTATGTGAATGTCCTGCCCCAAACTCTGAACCTCTGAATCTATCCTGTATTCATTCCTCCTGATCTTGCTAATCCTCCAGTCACCTTTCCACCCTACCCCTCTCTTCTTTCAACTATCTGCTGAGGTAGGACATTCGCAGTGATGCTAGCCCTGAGCACTTCACTTAACACTGCACGCTGGGTAGAGCTGGGCACGGTGGTGCAAAGCCTTTAATCTCAGCACTCTGGAGGCAGAGGCTGGTGAACTCTGAGTTCCAGCCTAGCCTGGTCTACTGAGTGAAATTCAGGACAGTCAGGGCTACATAGACAGAATACCCTGTTTCCAAAAAAGAAAACAAAAATACAACAACAACAGAAGTTTCTGCCCTGGCATGATAGTCCAAATAGTGTGGCACTGACACACATACCTTGGTGTGTAACCAACAGTTCCCAGTTTGGACTTCGAGCCTGCTCAGAAGGGAGAAATCCTGTCCAGTACTAGAATGCACAGCCTGGTGGAGTCATGAATCTTGGAGGAGATTCTACAACTGCTATATTACTAAACCAGCATAATTCTTGACTACTTTCAAAGTGCTTTTCCTCATACCCATAGATAAGTGTAGTCCTCCACCATCACTAAGGAAATGTCACTTTGTGACAGAGATCAATGCAAAAACCTACTGATCAAAATGCAGAGTTCTGGCATCATTCCCTGTGAGCTCCATGAAGACCAATACTTGATGAACATAAGACATGAGATGACAGTGCCCTGGGACCCCAGATCCTCCACTCACAAAAATCTCTACATGGGAGAAAAGCCAGGGAACACCCTCCCCAGGTACCTTCAGCATTCCTAGCACCAGCAGGGAGCTGGTCCACTAGACAGCAATCTACGCCACCCCCAATGTGTTGTTCCATGTGAGCTCCATGGAAACCAATACTTGGTGGACATAAGAGGCATAAGAGTTAAGGAAGAGATGGGAGTGCACCAACACAAGGACTCCCCCAACATCCTGAAAAGCAACATGATACCACCAGAACCCAGCAGACACACAACAGGAAGATTTGATCATCCTAACCCAAAAGATATAGAAGAAAATGACTTTAAATGATACCTAATGAAAATGATGGAGAACTTTAAGGAGGAAGTAATAAAAACTCCTTAAAACAATGGAGGAGGAAAAGACAAACAAAAAGCTGAAAGAAATGAATAAATTTCATAAAGAAACCCAAGAAAACCACAAAAAAGTAATCAAACAGGTTAAGGAAACAGCTCAAGATTTGAAGATTGAGATAGTGGTAATAAAGAAAACACAAACCAAGGGAACTCTGGAAAAGGAAAATCTGGGTAAACAAACAGGAACTACAGAGACAAGTATAACCAACAGAATACAAGAGATAGAAGAAAGAATCTCAGGTGCTAAAGATTCTATTGAGGAGATAGACTCTTTGGTCAAAGAAGACACTAAATCCAAAAATGTCTTAACACAAAACATCCAGGAAATCTGGGACACCATGAAAAGACCAAACCTGAGAATAATAGGGATAGAAGAAGCAGAAGAATTCTAGCTCAAAGACACAGAAAATATAATCAACAAAATTCTAGAAGAAAACATTCCCAACCTAAAGAATGATATACCTATGAAGGTACAAGAAGCTTACAGAACACCAAATAAACTGGATCAAAAAAAAAATCCCCTCGCTTATAATAATCAAAAGACAAAACATACAGAACCTATTGGAAGGAAAGCGGGTCTTTTGTTTGTCCCAGCTGCACGGTGAGCTTACACCTGAAATAACAACACAGAAACTGTATTCATTAAACTACTGCTTGGCCATTAGCTCTAGCCTCCTATTGGCTAACTCTCACATCACAATTTAGCACATTTCTATTAATCTGTGTTCACCACAAAGTCGTGGCTTACCAGGAAAGATTTAGCATGTCTGACCGGGTATCTCCATGACAGATCTCTGATTCTGCTTTCTTCCTCCGAGCATTCAATTTTGTCTTCTCTGCCTACCTAAGTTCTGCCCTAAGAGGCCAAGCAGTTTCTTTATTAATTAACCAATGAAAGCAACACACAAACAGAAGGACCACTTATACCATTATAACCTTTTCTGTTTAAAAAGGAAAAAGGAAGGCTTTAACTTTAATGTAGTAAAATTACATATAAATAGTTATCAAGCAAGAATTACAGTTATAATATTTATATATATTTAACTTTTATGATATCTTTTATCATAACAAAGGAAAACTATAACTATCTATCTATTCTTCAACTCTATCCAAGACTCCAGAAAGATATAATATTATCTAAGTAAACAGGAAGTGCATTATAAATGATTTCCAAAACTCTAGAATTGACCGAGACATCTAGCTGCCTGGACAAGTTACCCAAAGTTCTTATGTACCGTTGGGGCATCCATCTTCAGCCTAAAGGCCCATAGTATCTAGCAGACATTTCCATGAAACAGGAAATTTTAAAGATAGTTTAGTCACTTTTTTCTGCATCTTGAAGAATGTCTCAGAGACTCTTTCATGAATCAGGAACACCAAAGGACAATCTCACCTTTAGGCAAGTTCACCAGTCCTCTCTCTATGGGTTCTTCATATCCAGTTTATATAACAGTCCAGGCAAGAGCAGTTTCTTGCCCAAATGGCTAAGCAACTATATATGGAGCCTCTTAGATGCCCATCTTCTTCTTCCAGTAGCTTTTTGCATCCCACACAATGAAATGTCTCTCTGCACTTAGCTCCTTTACAGTCAAAAAATTCAAAGAAAGCACAATAGTATACAAAATTCAGACTCTCCGTGAATTTTCCATTTTTACGTGGCTTATTATTTTTTATTTTTAAACTATAACTATCTGTATTCTGTCTCTTTAAAGACTTTATCCATTTTTTAAGCATTAACTTTATTTTATGACTTTCTGTACTCTTTTTTTCTCTCTCCCAAGCCTACTTACATTTATCTAACACTGTGACCCATATAGAGTTCTTTTATGTCAGAATCCATCCTATTGCATTGTCTGTAATTCTATACTGTCTTGAAGAGCTTTTCAAATGCTAAGCAGCTTAGTTGCAGCTGCTCTGGATGTTGGCTCTGCCTCTCTCCAATTTTAAAATGGTGGAAGTACCACCAGTGTAAGCTCTGGGGCTACCAGGCAGGAGCTGCACACAGCATGCCAAAAAGGAAAATGACCACGCAACACATAATGCTTTTTGTTTCAGTTAAAGCCAAATCTGCTACACAGAGCACTGTGCAGTCTGGAAACACTTCTCTGTATGGTGGCAGGAATCTGCCATGCTCTCCTGCTTCTTCACGCCTAGTACACCTTATCCCGCTACATGCCTAGGCAGAGAGCACTGAGCCATTGTCATGTTCTCAGAGTACTTTCTTCTCAATCCCAAATGGGTGCAAAACCATCTGGTCCCACAAAAGCCATTGAAATGCATAAGAGCTAGAATTTGTCCTGGCAGCACAGGCCAGAAAGCTGCATTTTAAAACCACACATCTTTTGTTGTGGTGGTTGTTATGGATGCTGAGACAGGAAATTCTCTCTTAAAGGAGCTATGACATGCCTCCAGCTGTGCTAAACTCTATATTTGTGTCTAGAATTCCTTTTCAAGTCCTCTCAGTTTTTACGTGGAGTTACTTTACCACATTGGACAGGCAATTGTTGAAAGACAGCAGGGCCCCTTGTTCCTTAAACACCCTCAGAAAATTACTTCACCCAACTGCTGACTGAGATGAACCTAGCATATAGAATACACCATAAAAGACATGATTAACAGTGCCCCCATATAGCATGAAGCAATTTGGACAGAAAAAAACTACAACCATATTCCCAAATATTATTTATAAGTGTTCTTTTTCATTTAAAGTGAGATAAGATACAGATATGAATAATTTGCATGGTATAAATCTTGATTTATTGATACAAGTTTAAGGTCAATTTTGTTATATGTATATGTATATTTCTGCTCTTGATTGAGGTATTGTGATTGTGTAGTTCATTTAAAAATGGAATGTATAATTAAGAAATATAGGTTAATCGATAGTCATCTGTAATAGTTGTTTGTAGTCATGTTTGTTACTCTAGATGTGCATAGATATATTTCATATAGGTATTCTTGATATCTTTCAAAGATTACAGAATATGGCATTTTAAATGTTTTGAAAAATTTTAGGACTTTTCATGACAATGAGACACATTTACTCCTGGCAACACCAATCTACTTCAAGAGGAAGATGGGCATCAAAGAGGCTCCTTATGGAGCTGGTTAGACATTTGGGAAAGAAACTGCTCTTGCCTGGACTGACACATAAACTAGACATGTAGGACCCACAGAGAGATGACTGCTGAACTTCCTTAAAGGTGAGATGGACCTTCGGGGTTCCTGATTCATGAAAGACTCTGCGAGACATTCTGCAGGACACAGAAGAAAGTGACTGAACTGTCTTTGAAATTTCCAGCTTCATGGAAAAGTCTGCTGGATACTATGGGCCTGTAGGGTGAAGATGGATGCCCCAATGGTACAGAAGAATTTTAAGTGACTGTCTGAGAGGCAAGATATCTCTGTCAATTCTACAGTTTTGGAAGTTGTTTATAATGTCCTTCCAGTTTACAAAGGTAATATTATATCATTCTGAAATCTTTGATGGAGTTAAATTGATAGATATTTATAGTTTTCCTTTGTTATGATAAAAGATAAAATAGGTATAAATATTGTAACTGTAATTCTTTCTTGAAAATTGTTTTGTTATATGAAATTTTACTATGTTAATGTTAAAGCCTTCCCTCTTGTTTAAACAGTAAAGGGGAAATGGTGTAGGAGATCCTTCTCTTTTTGTATTGCTTTCATTGGTTAATAAAAAAACTGCTTTAGGACTGGTGATAGGAAAGAACTATGGTAGGTGGGACAACCAGACAGGAAGTAGAGGCAGGGCAATGAGAACAGGAGAATTCTTGGAAGGAAGAATCCCATTATTCCCCAGTCCTTCCCAGACTGCAGAAGAAGCAAGATATGACCTACCATGACAAAAAATGTTCTGATAAGAATAATGGGTTAATATACGTTATAAGAGCTAATATGAAGTCTGATCTAATGGGCCAATCAGTTGATAACAAATGTAGACAAACTGTGTGATTTTCTCTGGGACTTACCGGCTGTGGGAACTTAGCATTAGAGAAACCCAAACAAGCAGGCCCTCATGTTACAAAGTGAAAACACATGACTACAAGAACAAAGAAAGAATATTAAGGGATGCAAAAGAAAAAAGTCAAGTAACATATAAAGGAAAACCTACCAGAAATACACCTGACTTCTCAATGGAAAACATGAAAGCCAGAGTTTCTGGATAGATGTGCTGCAGATACTAAGAGACCATGGATGCAAGCCCAGACTACTATACCCAGCAAAGCATTCATTTACCATTGATGGAGAAAACAAGATATTCCATGACAAAAACAGATATAAGCAATATGTATCCACAAACCCAGCTTTATAAAGAGTACTAGAATAAAAGCCACAACCCAAGGAAGCTAACTACAACCACAATAACACAGGCATCTGATAACCCCCACCAGCATAACACAAAAAGGGGAAACACACAAACACTACCACCAAAAATATAACAGGAGTCAACAACCACTGGTCATTAATATCATTTAATATCAATGCACTCAATTCACCTATAAAAAGGCACAGGTTAAGATAATGCATATGAAAACAGGATCCAACATTCTGCTGTTTACAAGGAACACACCTCAATCTCAAAGACAGATACTAACTCAAAGTAAAAGGTTGGGAAAAAGTTTTCTAATCAAACGGACCTAAAAACAAGCAGGTGTGGCTATTCTAATATGTAACAAAATTGATTTCAAACTAAAATCAATCAGAAGAGATGGAGAAGGACATTTTATATTCATAACAGGAACAATTTTTCAAGATGCAGTCTCAATCCTGAATATCTATGCCCCTAATTCAAGAGCAAACAAATATGTAAAAGAAATATTATTAAAACTTAAATCACACATCAAACCACACACACTAATAGGATTTTTCAACACTCCTCTCTCGAAAATGGACAGGTGAAACAGACAGAAACTTAACAGAGAAATAAGAGAACTAACAGATGTAATGAATCAAATTGACTCAACAGACTTAATAGAACATTCCACCAAAACAGGAAAGAATATTTCTTTTCAGAATCTCATGGAATCTTCTCTAAAATTTATCACATACTCAGTAAAAAAGCAAACACCCACAGATACAAAAAGAATGAAGTAATCCACTGTGTCTTATCAGATCACCATGGAGTAAAATTAGAATTCAACAAGAATACTACTCCAAGAAAGGCTACAAACTCATGGAAACTGAAAGTCAACTACTGAACCACTGCTGGTTCAAGGAAGAAATAAGAAAGAAAGTAAAGTTTTCCTTGAATTCAATGAAAATGAAGGCACAACATATCCAAACCTATCAGACACTATGAAAGCAGTGCTAAGAGGAAAGTCTATAGAACTAAGTGCCCAAAAAAGGAAAATAGAGAAAGCTCACGTCAAAGACTTAACAGCATGAATGAAAGCTCTTGAAAAAAAAAAAAAAAGCAGACTCACCAAAAGCAGAAGAAGAAAGGAAATAATCAAGTTAAGGGCTGAAATTAAGAAAATATAAACAAAGAAAACCATACAAAGAAGCAATAAAACAAAGAACTGGTTCTTTGAGAAAATCAACAAGATTGATAAACCCTTATCCAAACTAATCAAAGGCAGAGAAAGAACATCGAAATTAAGAAAATCAGAAATGAAAAGAGGTACATAACAACAGACCCTGAGGAAATTCAGAGAATCATTAGGTACTACTACAAAAATCTTTACTCCACAAAACAGGAAAATAAAAAAGAAATAAACAATTTTTAAAATAGATACCACCGGCCAAAATTAAATCAGGACCAGGTGAGCAATTTAAATAGACCTGTCAGCTGCAGGGAGATAGAAGCTGACATCAAAAACCTCCCAACCAAAAAAAAACCTAGGACTGGATGGTGTTAGTGTAGAATTATACCAGAACGTTCAAGAAGAGGTAATACCTGTACTCCTCAAAGTGTTCCACACAATAGAAACAGAAGGCTCATTGCCAAACTCTTTTTATGAGGCTCCATTTACCCTGATACCAAAACCGCACAAAGACTCAACGAAAACAGAGAATTACTGACCAATCTCGCGCAAGAACATGGATACAAATTCTCAATAAAATTCTGGCAAACTGAATCCAAGAACACATCAAAAAAATCATCCAACATGAACATGTAGGCTTCATCTGAGAGATGTGGGGATAGTTCAACAAACAAAAATCAATCAATGTAATCCACCATATAAATAAACTAAAAGAAAAAATGTGATCATTTCATTGGATGCAGAAAAAACATTTGACAAAATTCAACATCCCTTCATGGAGAGATTAAGGATACAAGGATCATATCTAAATATAAGAAAAGCAATATACAGCAAGCTGACAGCTAACATCAAATTAAATAAAGAGAAACTCAAAGTGATTCCACTAAAATCAGGAACAAGACAAGGCTGTCCACTCTCTCCATATCTCTTCAACATATCTGGAAGTTTTAGCAATAGCAATAAGACAACAAGAGGAGATCAAGCCGATTCAAATTGGAAAGAAAAAAGTTAAACTTCCGTTATTTGCAGATGGTATGATAGTGTATATAAGTGACCCCAAAAACTCTACCAGAGAATTCCTACAGCTGAAAAATACCTCCAGTGAAGTGGCAAAACACAAGATGAACTCAAAAAATCAGTAGCCCTCCTATACGCAAAGGATAAAGAAGCTGAAAGGGAAATCACAGAAGCATCATCTTTCACAATAGCCAAAAATCACATAAAATATCTTGGGGTAACACTAACAAAGGACATGAAAGACCTATTTGACAAGAACTTTATGTCACTGAAGAGAGAAATTGAAGAAGATAGCAAAAAATGGAAAGCTCTCCCATGGTCTTGGATAAAAAGGATCAACATAGGAAAAATGGCAATCATCCCTAAGGTAATCTATAGATACAATGCAATCCCCGTAAAAATCCCTACACAATTCTTCACAGAACTTTAAAGAACGATACTCAACTTCAAATGGAAAAACAAAAAACTGAGGATAGCCAAAACAATCCTGTACAATAAAGGAACTGCCGGAGGCATTACCATCCCTGACTTCAAGCTCTTCCAAAGCTACAGTAATGAAAACAGCTTGGAGATTTAAGTTGCAAGAGCTAGCTAATAGCCTTCTTCCTCCATTCTTCAGGGCCATAAGATCCCCCAGCTCAGCAATTTTGGGCACTCAGAAGGGGTGTTGAGCGCAACCAGGCAGAAGTTCCTTTGTTTCAATAGCCTGCCTGCAGCAAGGTAGGCTTTTTGTCTGCAAGATACCTGGCCAGCTAGGGGCTCTGTTCCTGTACCAAAAGATCCATCAGAGGAGTGAGTGAGCTCCTGACCTGTGGCAGCAGCCCAGGAGACCAAGCACAGACATTCCTCAACCTCCTATCCTTTCTGGTCATTCTGCAGGAGCTACTCTCCCCAGCTACTCCCTCCCTCTTCCTATCCCATCCCAGCTTACACCCAGGAAACTCCTCCCTTCTTCAGGGCCATAAGATCCCCCAGCTGAGCCATTTGAGCATTGGGACTGGGTGATGAGAGCAACCGGGTGGGAATTCCTTTGTTTCAATAGCCTGCCTGCAGCAAGGTAGGCCTTTTGTCCGCTAGGTCCTTGGCCAGCAAAGGGACCTGATCCTGTACTAGAAAATCCATCAGGGAGCATTCAGAGGAAGAGATGGGCAGGCGCCAATGTAATAATTCCTCCTAAATCTAAAAAACATATGAAAACACTAGAACCCAGCGAACTTACAACAGAAAGACTTGAACACCCTAATCAAGAAGAAGTAGAAAAAATTGACTTTATGAAAGTGATAGAGTCCCTTAAACAGGAGATGAAAAACTCCCTTGCAGAATGAATGAGAAGAATAACAAAAAGTTTGAAGAAATGAGTAAATCTGTAAATGACATCCTAGGAAACCAAGAAAAAACAATCAAACAGATACTGGTAGCAGTTCAAGACTTGAAAACTGAAATGGAGGCAATGAAGAAAATACAAACCAAGGGCCGGATGGATACGGAAAATCTAGGTAAACAAACAGAGAGTGCAGAAACAAGCATAATAAACAGAATACAAGAGATAAAAGAAAGAATCTCAGATTCTAAAGACACCATAGAGAAAATAAATGCACTGATCAAAGAAAACAGCAAATCCAACAAATTATCATCACAAAACTTCCAGTAAATCTGGGACATAATAAAAAGACCAAACCTGAGAATAATAGGGGTAGCTGAAGGACAAGAATTACAGCTCAAAGGCCCAGAAAATATATTCAACAAAATTATAGAAGAAAATGTTCGCAACCTAAAGAAAGATATGCCTATGAAGGTTCAAGAAGCATACAGAACACCGAATAGACTGGATAAAATAAAAACATCCCCTTGCCATATAATAATCAAAACACAAAACATACAGAATAAAGAAAGAATATTAAGAGCTGCAAAGGAAAAAGGGCAAAAAACTTATAAAGGTAAACCTATCAGACTTATACCTGACTTCTCTATGGAAAACCATGAAAGCCAGAAGGTCCTGAATAGATGTACTGCAGAAACTAAGAAACCATGGATGCAAGCCCAGACTACTATGCCCAGCCAAGCTTTCGTTCACTATCAATGGAGAAAACAAAATATTCCAGGATATAAACAAATTTAAACAATACATAGCCACAAATCCAGCCTTATAGAAAGTAATAGAAGGAAAAAAACAAAGGAGTCCAACAGCCCACAATAACTGAGACATCTAGCGACCCTTCACCAGCACAACTCAAAGAAGGGAAACAAACAAACTCTACTACCAAAAAATAATAATAATAACTGGAGTTAACAAGCACTAGTCATTATGTTGCTTAATATCAGTGGACTCAATTCACCTATAAAAAGGCACAGACTAAGAGAATGGATATGAAAACAGGATCCAAAATTCTGCTGTTTACAAAAAACACACCTCAACCACAAAGACAGACATCTACTCAGAGTAAAGTGTTGGGAAAAGGTTTATCAAGCAAATGGACCTAAGAAGAAAGCAGGTATGGCCATACTAACTTGTAAAAAAGTTGACTTCAAACTAAAATCAATCAGAACAGAAGGAGAGGGACAATTTATACTCATAACAGGAACAATTCATCAGGATGAAATCTCAATCCTGAATATATATGCCACTAATATAAAAGCACCCACTTATATAAAAGAAAGATTACTAGAACTCAAGGCAGTCATCAAACCACACACACTAATAGTAGGACACTTCAACACTCCTCTCTCACCAATGAACAGGTCAATCAGATAGAAACCTAACAAATAGATAAGAGAATTAATGGAGGTAATGAATCAATTGGACTTAACAGACATCTATAGAACATTCCACCCAAATAGGAAAGAATATACCTTCTTCTTTGCAGCTCATGGAACCTTCTCAAAAATTGACCACAAACTTGGAAATATAGCAAACTTCCATAGATACAAGAAAATATTAGTAACCACCTGTATCTTATTGGATCACCATGGAAAAAAGTTAGAATTTAGAAATAATTCTACCCCAAGAAAGCCTACAAACTCTTGGAAGCTGAATAGTCAACTCCCGAACCACCCCTGGGTGAGGGAAGAAATAAAGATAGAAATTAAAGTCTTCCTTGAACTCAGCAAAAATAAAGACACAACATACCCAAACCTATGGGACACTATGAAAGCAGTGCTAAGAGGAAAGTTCATAGCTCTAAGTGCCCACATTAAAAAAGGAGAAGGCTCACATTAGAGACTTAACAGGACAGCTAAAAGTTCTAGAAAAAAGAAGCAGACTCACGCAGGTGGATTAGTACACTGGAAATAATCAAACTGAGGGCTGAAATCAACAAAATAGAAACCCAGAAAACAATCCAAAGAATCAATGAAACAAAGAGCTGGTTCTTTGAGAAAGTCAACAAGATCAACACACCATTATCCAAACTAATCAAAAGGCAGAGAGAGAACATGCAAATTAACAAGATCAGAAATGAAGAAGGGGACAAAGCAACAGACACTGAGGAAATTCAGAGAATCATTAGGTCTTACTACAAAAGTGTATATGCCACAAAGTTAGAAAATGTAAAAGAAATGTACTTGTTTTTTGATAAGTACCATTTACCAAAATTAAATCAAGACCAGGTGAACAATTTAAATAAACCTATGAGGAAATAGAAGCTGTCATAAAAAACCTCCGAACCATAAAAAGCCCAGGACCTGATGGTTATGATGCAGAATTTTATCAGAACTTCCAAGAGGAGCTGACAGCTATACTCCTTGATGTATTTCACATAATAGAAACAGAAGAGTCATTGCCAAACTCCTTTTAGGAAGTTACAGTCACCCTGATTCCAAAACCACACAAAGATCCAACCAAGAATGAGAATTACAGACCAATCTAACTCATAAACATGGATGGGAAAATTCTCAATAAATTCTGGCAAACAGAATCCAAGAACACATTTTTAAAAATCCATTATGATCAAGTAGGCTTCATCCCAGAGATGCAGGGCTGGTTCAACATACGAAAATCTATCAATGTAATCCATCATATTAATAAACTAAAAGAAAAAATTCATATGATCATTTCATTAGATGCGGACAAAGCATTTGACAAAATTCAATACCCCTTTATGATAAAGGTTTTTGAGAGGTTAGGGATACAAGGATCCTACATTAATATAATAAAAGCAATATATAGCAAGCCAACAGCTAATATCAAATTAAATGGAGAGAAACTCAAAACCATTCCACTAAATTCAGGAACAAGACAAGGCTGTCCACTCTTACCATATCTCTTCAACATAGTTCTTGAAGTTCTAGCAATAGATCAAGCCGATTCAAATTGGAAAGGAAAAAGTTAAACTTCCGTTATTTGCAGATGATATGATAGTGTACGTTAGTGACCCCAAAAACTCTACCAAAGAACTCCTATAGCTGATAAATACTTTCAGTGAAGTGGCAGGTTACAAGTTCAACTCAAAAAAATCAGTTGCCCTCCTATACACAAAGGATAAAGAAACAGAGAGGGAAATCAGAGAAGCATCACCTTTCACGATAGCCACAAATAGCATAAAATATCTTGGATAACTCTAACCAAGGAAGTGAAAGATCTATTTGACAAGAACTTTAAGGCATTGAAGAAAGAAATTGAAGAAAACACCAGAAAATTGTAAGACCTCCCATGCTCTTGGATGGGGAGGATCAACATAGTAAAAATGGCAATTCTACCAAAGTTAATCTATAAATTCAATGCAATCCCCATTAAAATCCCAAAAAATTCTTCACAGACCTGAGAGAACAATAATCAACTTTATTTGGAAAAACAAAAATCCCAGGATAGCCAAAACAATCTTATACAATAAAGGAACTTCTGGAGGCATTACCATCCCTGACTTCAAACTCTGTTACAGAGCTACAGTAATAAAAACAGCTTGGTACTGGCATAAAAACAGAGAAGTAGACAAATGGAATTGAATAGAAGACCCGGACTTTAACCCACAAACCTATGAACACCTGATTTTTGACAAAGGAGCTATAAGTATACAATGGAATAAAAAAAAAACATCTTCAACAAATGGTGCTGGCAGAACTGGTTGTCAACATGTAGAAGAATGAAAATAGATCCATATCTATCACCATGCACAAAACTCACGTCTAAATGGATTAAAGATCTCAATATCAATCTGAACACACTGAACCTGATAGAAGAGAAAGTGGGAAATAGTCTTCAACATATGGGCACACGAGACCACTTCCTACAGATAACCCCTGTAGCACAAACAATAAGGGCAACACTGAATAAATGGGACCTCCTAAAACTGAGAAGCTTCTGTAATGCAAAAGACACTGTCATTAAGACAAAAAGGCAACCTTCTGATTGGGAGAAGATCTTCACCAACACCACAACAGACAAAGGTCTGATCTCCAAAATATACAAAGAACTCAAGAAACTAGACTTTAAAATACTAATTAACCTAATTAAAAAATGTGGTACTGATCTGAACAGAGAATTCTCAACTGAAGAAGTTCAAAAGGCCAAAAGACACCTAAGATCATATTCAAACTCCTTAGCGATCAAGGAAATGCAAATCAAAACAACTTTAAGATACCATCTTACACCTGTCAGAATGGCTGAAATCAAAAACACCAATGCTAGCCTCTGCTGGAGAGGATGTGGAGTAAGGGGAACACTCATCCATTACTGGTAGGAATGCAAACTTGTGCAACCTCTTTGGAAATCAGTGTGGCGGTTTCTTGGGAAATTCGGGATCAACCTACCTCAGGATCCAGCAATACCACTCTTGGGAATATACCCAAGAGATGCCCTAGCATACTACAAAAACATTTGTTCAACTATGTTCATAGCAGCATTATTTGTAATAGCCAGAACCTGGAAACAACCTAGATGCCCCTCAATGGAAAAATGGATAAAGAAAGTGTGGAATATACATGAATTAGAGTATTACTCAGCAGTAAAAAACAATGACATCCTGAATTTTGCATGCAAATGGATGGAAATACAGAACACTATCCTGAGTGAGGTAACCCAGACCCAAAAAGATGAATTTGGTATGTACTCACTCATTAGTGGATTCTAGCTGTAAATAAAGGACATTGAGCCTAGAATTCATGATCCAAGAGAAGCTAAATAGGAAGGTGAACTTAAAGAAAAACATATTGTTATCCTCCTGATATTGGAAGGAGACAAGATTTTCAGGCAAAAATTGAGAGCTTGGGGGTGGGGATGGGATTGGGGTAAGGAGAGATGGGGAGAGAGAAGTGAGAAGGAGAGGTTGGGGAGATCTTGGGGGAATGGGATATTTGGGATGGAAGAGGAGTGGATATGGGAGCAGGGAAGTATATATCTTAATTAAGGGAGCCATTTGAGGGTTGGCAAGAGACTGGACTCTAGAGGGGTTCCCAGGTGTCCAAGGAGATGTCCCCAGCTTGTTTCTTGAGCAGCTGAGGATAGGGCGCCTGAATTGGTCCTGTACTATAGCCACTCTGATGAATATCTTGCATATCACCATAGAACCTTCATCTGGCAATGGATGGAGATAGAGGCAGAGACCCACATTGGAGCACTGGACTGAGCTCCCAAGGTCCAAATAAGGAGCAGAAGGAGAGAGAACATGATCAAGGAAGTTAGGACCGCGAGGGGTGCACCCACACACTGTGACGGTGGGGCCGATCTAATTGGAACTCACCAATGCCAGCTGGACTGGAACTGATGAAGTGTGTGATCAAACCAGTCTCTCTGAACGTGGCTGACATGGAGGGCTGACTAGAAGCCAAGGACAGTGGCACTGGGTTTTGATTCTGCTCCATGTACTGGCTTTGTGAGAACCTAGTCTGTTTGGATCCTCAGCTTACTAGACCTGGATGGAGGGGGTGGACCTTGGACTTCCCACAGGGCAGGGAACCCTGACTGCTCTTTGAACTGGAGAGGGAGGGAAGGGGGAATCGGGGGAGGGGGAATGAAATGGGAGGAGGGGAGGAGGTGAAAATTTGTAATTATAAAAATAATAAAAAATATCTTTTTTTAAAAAAAAAGAAAGAAAATCCAGATATTACTTCACACACCTATAAACACCTGATTTTTACAATGAAGCCAAAAAAGACACAATGGAAAAAAGAAGGCCTCTTCAACAAATGGTGCTGGCATAACTGGATGTCAATATATAGAAGAATGAAAATAGATCCATATCTGTCACCATGGACAAAACTCAAGTTCAAATGGATTAAAGATCTCAATATAAATATGAACACACTGAACCTGATAGAGAAGAAAGTGGGAAGTAACCTTCAGTGCATGGGCATAGGAGACCACTTCTAAATATAACCCAGTAGCACAGAAAATAAAAGCATCAATAAATAAGTGGGACCTCATGAAACTGAAATTGGACACAGTCAGTAAGAGAAAAAAGCAGCCTACTGAATGGGAAAAAATCTTCACCAATCCAAAACCAGAGAAAGGACTGACCTTCAAAGTATATAAAGAACTCAAGAAATTGGACATTAAAATTCTAAATAAGCCAAATAAAAAGTGGTGTACTGAACTAAACAGAGAATTCTCATCAGAAGAATTTCAAATGGCCAAAAGATACTTAAGGACATGTTCTTCCTTAGCTATCAGGGAAATGCAAATCAAAACAATTTTGAGATATCATCTTACACCTGTCAAAATGGCTAAGATCAAAAACACCAATGATAGCTTATGCTGGAGACATTGTGGAGCAAGGGGAACATTCATCCAATGCTGGTGGGAGTGCAAACTTGTGCAATTACTGTGGAAAGCAGTGTGAGAGTTTCTCAGTAAAATGGGAATCAACCTATCACAGGATCTAGCAATTCCACACTTGGGAATATATCCAAAAGATGCTCAATCATCCTGCAGGATGGTGAACACTGGAGAGTGCCCTTGAGGGAAGAGAGATAGCTGATCAGTCAGAGATGAAGGCTTGCAGGAGGTACAGAGAAGCTGGGCCCTCCTTACAGAGGTTTCTCAGGCACTGGAATCTGGACGTCGTCTGTCAGCAGGATTATTTTTCAGACAGATTGGCTCTTTACCTGCTGCAAGAATGTAGGTAAGTGGGGAAGAGGAGACAGGAGTAGGACAAATTAGCAACCAGCTTCTTACCTTGAGGAGCCAGCTAGATTTCTTTTTTCTTTTCATGTGAAATCACGTTACACTCCCTGCTTGAGGACCCTCAGGCTATCAGCCGCCCACTACTGGCCCCCACCCCCAGTGGACAGTATGGAAACACTGGAGGGGACATGCCAGAGGCTCTGTGGCCTTGCTGGGACTCATTGTGACCAAAGCAGCGTTTCCAAGGTGCTGTGAGTGACCTAACAGTGGAGGGATGGAAAAACTGGTCCCAAATTCTATCCTCAGGGTGGTCCTGAGGAAGGGGGATGTTTATGGTTAGGCCTATTGTAAAGGAGTGAGAATTCTGCCATGCCCTCCTTTGACAGGCTGGGATTGCCTTTCTCTTAGAGTCCATGCAAGACCACTAGTTTCCATTTGTTTGTCTATGTCTGCTTTGTAGAGCAACACACTGAAACTGCTCCGTGTGTCTTACATGACTTGTCAAGCAGATGCAAGGAGTAGCCTGCTGCTCAAGGAAAGGTCAATGTGAACATCTATGTATTCATTAAGACATGTTGACTTCTTCATTTCCAATTTGAATCGGCTTGATCTCCTCTTGTTGTCTTTTTGCTATTGCTAAAACTTTCAGATCTATATTGAAGAGATATGGAGAGAGTGGACAGCCTTGTCTTGTTCCTGATTTTAGTGGATTGGCTTTGAGTTTCTCTTTATTTAATTTGATGTTAGTTGTCGGCTTGCTGTATATTGCTTTTATTATATTTAGATATGATCTTTGTATTTCTCATACCTCCAAGGCCTTTATCATGAAGGGGTGTTGGATTTTGTCAAATGCTTTTTCAGCATCTAATGAATTGATGAGATGGGTCTTTCTCTTTCAGCTTATTTAAAGGATGGATTACATTAATAGATTTTTGTATGTTGAACCATCCCTGCATCTCTGGGATGAAGCCTACTTGAACATGATGGACGATTTTTTTTGATGTGTTCTTAGATTCAGTTTGCCAGTTTTTTATTGAGAATTTTTGCATCCATGTTCATGAGTGAGATTGGTCTGTAATTCTCTTTCTTGGTTGAGTCTTTGTGTGGTTTTGGTATCAGGGTAAATGGAGCCTCATAAAAAGAGTTTGGCATTGTTCCTTCTGTTTCTATTATGTGGAACACTTTGAGGAGTACAGGTATTCACTCTCCCTGGAAGTTCTGGTAGAATTCTGCACTAAAATCATCCAGCCCTGAGCTTTTTTTGGTTGGGAGGTTTTTGATGGCAGCTTCTATTTCCTCACAGCTTATAGGTCTATTTAAATTGTTCACCTGGTCTTGATTTAATTTTGGTATGTCGTACCTATACAGAAAATTTTCTATTTCTTTTACATTTTTCCAATTTTGTGGAGTACAGGTTTTGGTAATATGACCTAATGATTCTCTGAATTTCCTCAGAGTCTGTTGTTATGTCCCCACTTAATTACTGATTTTGTTAATTTCGGTGTTCTCTCTCAGCCTTTTGATTAGTTTGGATAAGGGTTTGTCAATCTTGGTGATTTTCTCAAAGAACCAGCTCTCTGTTTCATTGATTCTTTGTATTATTTTCTTTGTTTATATTTTGTTGATTTCAGCCCTACCTATATTGGATCATTTTCTGTCTTCTACTCCTCCTGGGTGAGTCTGATTCAGTTTGTTCTAGAGATTTCATGTGTACTGTTAAGCCACCAATGTGAGCTTTTTCTCTTTGCTTTATGTGGACACTCAGTGCTATGAACTTTCCTCTTAGCACTGCTTTCATAATGTCCCATAGGTTTGGATATTTTCTTCCTTCATTTTCGTTGAATTTGAGAAAGACTTTAATTTCTTTATTTCTTTCTTGACACAGGGTTGGTTTAGTAGCTGACTTTTCAATTTCTATGAGTTTGTAGGCTTTCTGAAAGTAGTCTGGTTGTTAAATTCTAATTTTAATCCCTGGTGATCCAATAAGACACAGGGGTTTGTTAATTTTCTGAGAAATTGCCACACTGAAATCCAAAGGGGCTATACCAGCATGCATTCCCACCAGCAATGTTACCTTTGCACCACAACCTCTCCAGCATCAGTTGTCATCAGTGTTTTTTATCTTGGCCATTCCTACAGGTGTAAGATGGAATCTCAGAGTTGTTTTGATTTGCAACCTTCCTCAAGACTTAGTAATACCATTTTGGGTATATATCCAAAGAATGCTCAATCGTGCCACAAGGACATGTGCTCAACTATGTTCATAGCAGCATTGTTTGTCATAGCCAGAACCTAGGAACAACCTAAATGCCCCTCGATCACAGAATGGATAAGGAAAATGTGGTACATTTACACGATGGAGTACTATACAGCAGAAAAAATAACAATATCTTGAACTTTGCAGAAAAATGGATGGAGCTAGAAAACATCATTTTGAGTGAGGTAACCTAGACACAGAAAGACAATTATCCCATGAATTCACTCATAAGTGGTTTTTAAATATAAAGAAAAGTAAACTAGCCTACAAACCACAATCCCAGAGAACTTAGACATACATCTAATCTACATGGGAAGTAGCAAAAGACAAGATTTCCTGAATAAATTGGGAGGATTGGGACCTTGGGAGAGGGTTGAAAGGGGCAAGACAGGGAGGGGTGCAGAGAAAAATGTGGAGCTTAATAAAAAAATCAGTTAAAAACAAAACAAAAAGACAAAGGGGGTTAATCCATTTTTTTGTATCTGTGGAGGTTTGCTTTGTTACCGAGTATGTGAACAATTTTAGAGAAGGTTCCATGAGGTGCTGAGAAGGAGATATATTCTTTTTGGTTTGGGTGGAATGTTCTATAGATGTCTGTTAAGATCATTTGATTCATTACATCTTAGTTCTCTTATTTCTCCATTAAGTTTCTGTCTGGTTGACCTGGCCATTGGTGAAAGTGGAGTGTTTAAGTCTCCTACTATTAGGGTGTGGGATTTGAGGTGCAATTTAAGTTTTAGTAATGTTTCTTTTACATATGTGTGTGCTCTTGTATTAGACATTTGGGATGAAGTCAAATTTTAATTATTTGCAGATGATTTGATAGTGTACATAAGTGACCCCAAAAATTCTACCGGAGAACTCCTAAAGCTGATAAATACCTTCAGTGATGTGGCAGGATAAAAGATCAACTCAAAAAATTAAAAGTAGCCCTCCAATACACAAATGGTAAAAAAGCTGAGAGAGAAATCAGAGAAATGTCACTTTTCACAACAGCCACAAATAACGTAAAATATCTTGGGGTAACACTAACCAAGGAAGTGAAACACATATTTTACAAGAACTTTAAATCTTTGAAGAAAGAAATTGAAGAAGATTCCAGAAAATGGAGCACTGGACTGAGCTCCCAAGGTCCAATTGAAGAGTAGAATGAATGAGAATATGAGAAAAGAGGTCAAGTCCATGAAGGGTTCATCCACTAAAACAGTTTTCCTGAGCTAATGGGAGCTCAACAAATCTAGTTGGACTAGAAAGGAACAAGAATAGAACCAAACTAGTCCCTCTCAATGTGGTTGACAGTTGTATGGCTGGGAAAGACTTAGGAGCCACTAGACATGCCACTGGGATTCATCTCTGGTGCATGTGCGGTCTTTTTGGGATCCTATTCTCTTTGCATGTATACCCTGCTCAGCCTAGGTGTAGGAGGGAGGGCCTTGGACCTTACACAAAACAAAGTAACTTACCCTCTTTAAGGTGGGAGTGTGTGTGAGAAGGAATGGGGAGAGGGGAGGGAGTGGATATTTGTATTGGGTTTTTTTCCCCTTTTTTATTGATTTTTATTGAGCTCTACATTTTTCTCTGCTTCCATCCCTTCCACTTCCTTCCCACCTTCAGCCCTCCCCCAAGGTCCCCAAGCTTCCAGTTTCTCAGGAGATCTTTTTTTTCTACTTCTCATGTAGATTAGTTCTATGTAAGACTCTCTTAGTGTCCTCATTGTTGTCTAATTTCTCTGGGATTGTGGTTTGTAGGCTTGTTTTCTTGGCTTTATGTTTAAAAACCTCCTATGAGTGAGTACATGTGATAATTGTCTTTCTGTTTCTGGGTTACCTCACTCAAAATAATGTTTTCTATCTCTATCTATTTTCCTGCAAAATCCAAGGTGCCATTATTTTTTCTGCTGTATAGTACTCCATTGTGTAAATGTAACACATTTTCCTTATCCATTCTTTGATTGAGGGGCATTTAGGTTGTTTCCAGGTTCTGGCTATGACAATCAGTGCTGCTATGAACATAACTGAGCACAGGTCCTGTGCATGATTGAGCATCCTTTGGATATATACCCCAAAGTGGTATTACTAGGTCTTGAGGAAGGTTGTTTCCTAATTTTCTGAGAAATTGCCATACTGATATCCAAAGCAGCTGGACAGTGTTCACTTCCACCAGCAATGCAGGAGTGTTCCCTTTTCCCCATACCTCTACAGCATAAGCTGTCATCAGGGTTTTTGATCTTGGCCATTCTTACAGTTATAAGATGGAATCTCAGAGTTGTTTTGATTTGCATTTGTTGATGACTGAGGGTGTTGAACATTTCCTTAAGTGTCATTCAGCCATTTTATATTCCTCTGTTGGGAGTTTTCTGTTTAAGTCTGTACTCCATTTTTTATTGTATTATGTGTTCTTTTGATGCCCTATTTATTGAATTCTTTGTGTATTTTGGAGATCAGACCTTTGTCTGAAATGGGGTTAATGAAGATCTTTTCCCATACTGTAAGCTGTCATTATGTCTTGTTGACCGTGTTCTTTGCTTTACAGGAGCTTTTCAGTTTCAGGAGGCCCCAATTATTAATTGTTTCCCTTAGTGTCTTCGCTGCTGGGGTTATATTTAGGAAGTGGTCTCCTGTGTCAATGCGTTCAGATGTACTACCCACTTTCTCTTCTATAAGGTTCAGTGTGGCTGACTTTATGTTGACCTCTTCTAAAAAATTTAATAATAAAAAAGATGTGTTTAATTTGTCTGTCATGTATTCATGAAGATGTATTGAATTTGTATATTTATCCAGGCTAGGAAGCCAGGTCTCCTGTAGCTCAGTCTGGCCACAAATTTGCTTTAAAACAAGGATAATCTTGAGATTTTGATCTCCAAATTCCACATCCCAAATGACAGGATTCAAGGACCGAGCAACCAAACCTGCTTTATATGAAGCTTGGCATCAAACCAAACGCTTCCTGCATCATATCCATCTCTATCAAAAATGGGCAGTCCCAGCCCCACTAAAGGGGTGGTAAGGACAAAAATAATGGGTTCCTCACAGCAGTGCACACACAAATACCATTGTACTTAGTCCATACTCACAAGTTCCATTGTCCTCACTTGTCCTCCTCTGCCCTTCTACTTAGCCCCTTCCTTGCCAAAACAGGATCTCTGGAGAGCCAATCATCATCTACAAGGGCAACATTATCCTTCATTAGTGATGGCCACAGAATTAGGGTGTTATGGTCACCTTTTTGTCCTTATCTCTGTTTCTCTCATTGATATTCTGAAGTGGAGGAGTAAAGAGGGCTTTGGCATGCTGTACCCAGGGAAGGATTAACAGGTCCTGGAAACTCCATGCAAATTGAGGCATGTTGGGTCTTATTTAACTGCTGTGCTGTGTCGCCATCTACTGATGACTCCCAGCTCAACATCTGTACCTTCATCTTGATGATGGTCCTCAGTTTCTAGTCTCCTCCCAGACCACTCTTCCTGGATATTCTCAGGGATCCTGTGCATCAACATGGACTCACACTCATCAAACATTTGCAAATTTATGCCTCCTCTAGTCTCAGGAATCTTTGAAAGACTCCACCATCTACTGGACTGGACCAGTGCCTCAGAATCCTCCTCTGCACTCACCATCCCTAAGACATCCAGACTGTCTAGTTGAACTGCCAATCCCTCTTTCACACTCTCTGCCTCTTCTCCCCACCCCCACCTCACTCATATTGATGCAGGAACCATACAGCAACACACAGAGAGTTCCTGAGACACATAGACCTCCCCACAGGTTGTCATGGCATTGCTACTTGTATACAGTATGGAAGCGTGCGTGGTGAGTATGTAAGCATGTCTGGTGACTGTGCAGGTGTACATGGGTATATATATGTTGGCGTGTAGTATGCAAGAGCTCAAGAGCGGCAGGTACACAATAGCCTGGAATCCCCAGAGAGCAGCAGTATGTGGGATGTTGAATGAGCTGTATCTGGGTTGAAAATCAGGTGCTGAGAAGCAGTGGCATTGTGTGGAGATAGAAAAAGAAAACCCAGTTTCATACCTTGCACAAAGGTGGTCAGAACTAGATGGAGGACAAAGGGGAAGGATGCGAGACCTTTCGAGAGTGAACTGCAAGGGAGGCTCTGCTTTCTCTCCACTGGACTGAAGACAGGACTCTGTCTCAGAAGCGGCTCTGTATAAGCAGAGACTAATGGCTTCTGGGAATGCATCCCTTGCTCTCAGTGAGGAATGCACAGTGAAGAATCAGCTGCATGTCGGCCATATCATGTTTTCCACTTTCCATTGCTCTTCATGAACAAGGGGGTAGGGGAATGGGCGAAGAGGGAAGAATAACACCAGCTGTGATTCAAATGACCCAAGAAATACTCTATTCAGGATACCACATCATAATCGGCCATGACGGTTTTTATTGGTCCTTGTCCAGGTTTTTTCCTCTTTTTTTGTTTTGTTTTGTTTTTTCTTCTCTTTAAGCTGAAAGCTTATGCCAGCATTAGCAGAATGACCTTGTGGTCACCAAACCCCATTATCTATTCCTCTGCCCTGCATAGGCTGCATCACCTCTCATTTCTTAATTGGTCCTGCGCTGAGTAACTGAGCGTAGAATTTTGAAGTAGTTTTGACTGGAGGAGTGAATTTGAGCTCTGATTAGAGCAGGGATGTTTTTGTATCTCCATGCCTTTCTACTGGCAGAGAAAAGGTGAAGACTGAAATTAGCTCTCAGAGTCTGAATGTGTCCTAACACATGGACCTTAGGGTATAGGAAACACAGACCAATACCAAGAATGTCCTCTCAAACTGTCCATTATGAGATGACACCCAACCCAAAGCTCTCTGGCCTGGGAAGGCTAGAAGAATGTTTCAAGAGCTTGGCACAAATTTTGTGTTCTAGGCAGACAAGAGGGACATATGGGGAAACCAGCAAAACTCCCTGCAAGCCTTCTCCCCCCTGCCACTTCCCCGCACCTAATCCCTAGCTTCATTCCCAGCTCTACATCAGAACAGCCATGACTACCTTCCCTGCTCCCTGACCCATCTACTGTGCTTCCTGCAACTCTTACTTCTAACCTCAATCCCTACACTTGATCCTTTGGTCTACAGACCATCTCCAGCACACACTGCTGCTAACCCGAGGACAACTCCTCCCAGGACAACAAGTACAATGAAGGCAGACACACACCTCTACTCCTGCTCCTGGGATCTGATCCCACCAGGCTCATCCCCAGCTCTGTAGCTGGACACATGCTGTGGTCCCCTCTCCTCTCTGACCTTGTACCCAAAGCATCTTGAAGACCTCCTTCTCCAAGGCTCCCTCCCCAAATTCGTCCCCATATCCCAGCTTCCAATACCAGCAGGCATTGCATGTCAAAACACCGTTTGAACAAACAGTCCAGGAAATCAAGCAACACTCAGCCATCCCATCACACTCTCTGGAAATCAGAGAGGGAACAGACACCAACGAACAAAATATCCACCCAGTGAAGACAAGGCCAGATAGCCGCATCTAGAATTACAGTCTTGCCAATCAAAGTTTCCTAGATGCCTATATAAAAACACAATTAATAACAGCCAGGGCAACAAGTCTCTACTAGAGCACAGCTTTCCCAGCATAGCAGGCCCTGAATATCCCAACACAGCTGAAGAACAAGAAAAAGTTCTGAAAACAGCAGGTATAATGATTATAAAGATCCAAATAAAGGAAATAAAAAATTCCTTGAAGAAATTCGGGAAAACACAAACAACATCATACGAAAATGAACAAAACAGTTCAAGACCTGAAATTAGGGACAGAATAGATAAAGAAAACCAAAACTTGCTTTTGTCTGCGAGGTCCCTGGCCAGCAAGGGGCCCTGATCTTGTACCAGAAGATCCATCAGAAGGGTGAGTTTGTTCCTGACCGGCGGCCGAAGCCCTGGAAATGGAGCACAGACATTCCTCAAGCCCCAAAACTTCCTGGTCATTCTGCAAGGGCTTCTCTCCCTGGCTACTGCCTCTCTCTTCCTATCCCATCCCAGCTTCCTATTGGAATGGATATTTTTCTCAATAGGTACCACTAACCAGAGGTAAAGAAAGCAAAGTCAGATAAACAATGTTACTAGACCTGTAATCCCTAGGGAAATAGCAACAATCATTAAAAATCTCCCGGTAAAATCAAACCTCTGGGTTGCACAGTTTTAGCACAGAAGTTCATTATATGTGGTCATTGTTACCACACATATACTAAAACATGAAACAGAATTACAGATCAATTTCCCTTATGAACATAGAAGCAAAAATAAGTAATAATATACTTGCAAACAGAGTCCAAAAACACATCAAAAAGACCATCTACCATGATCAAGTAGGCTTCATCCTAGAATGACTGGGGTGGTTCAACATATGGAAATCAATAAGCATAATCCACCATGTAAAGAGACTGAATGACAAAAACCATATGATCATCCCAATAAATGAACAAAAATACATTGGAACTATTGAGGATATAAAGGACATCCCTCGACAGAGTGAAGTCAGCTTGCAGCAAGTGAGTAGCCACCATCAGCATAAAGGGAGAGAAACTCAGCAATTCCACTAAAATCAAGAACAAGACAAGGCTGTCCACAGTCTCCATTCCTAGTCAATACAGTACTTGATGTCTTAACTAGAGCAATAAGTCAAATGCAGGAGATCAAATTGGAAATGAAGAAGTCAAAGAATTGTGATTTTCAGATGACAGAATAGTTTACATAAGTGACCCTATAAATTCCACCAGGGAACTCATAAAACTGACAATCTATCGAGGCTCTGGGGCCCATCTCCAGCAGGCTGGGTGTAGTAATAAGAGCGGCATGGCTGCGTCCCCGGCACCCGGCCGCCCGCATGGCTTATGCCCTGAAATAATTACACGGAAACTGTATTCTTTTAATCACTGCCTGGCCCATTAGTTCCAGTCTCTTATTGGCTAGCTCTTACATATTGATCTAACCCATTTCTAATATTCTGTGTAGTACCACGAATTGGCTTACCAGGAAAGATCTTAACCTGCGTCTGTCTGGAGTGGGAGAATCATGGCGACTCCTTGACTCAGCTCCTTTCTCCCAGCATCCTGTCTGTTTACTCCACCCACCTAAGGGCTGGCCTATAAATGGGCCTAGGCAGTTTCTTTATTATTTAACCAATGACCTTCCTCCATCATTTCCCCTTTTTCTGTTTAAACAAAAAAGAAAGGCTTTAACTTTAACATAGTAAAATTACATATAACAGAACAGTTATTAAGCAAGAATTACAGTTACAATATTTATATCTATTTTATCTTTTATCATAACTAATGAAAACTATAACTATCTATTTATTCTTCAACTCCATCAAAGACTCCAGAAGGATATAATATTACCTAAGTAAACAAGAAATAAGAAAACTCTAGAAATGACAGAGACATCTTGCTGCCTGGACAGTCACCCAAAGTTCTTTTGTACTGTTGGGGCATCCATCTTCAGCCTTCAGGCCCATAGTTTCCAGCAGACATTTTCATCAAGCAGGAAATTCCAAAGACAGTTCAGTCACTATCTGCTGTGTCCTGCAGAATGTCTCACAGACTCTTTCATGAGTCAGGAACCCCAAAAGACCATTTCACCTTTAGGCAAGTTCAGTAGTCCTCTCTCTGAGGGTTCTCTGTGTCCAGTTTATGCAACAGTCCAGGCAAGAGCAGTTTCTTGCCCACATGGCTATCAAACTCCATAAGGAGCCTCTTCGATGCCCATCTTCCTCTTGAAGTAGATTGGTGCTGTCAGGAGCAGATGTGTCTCATTTTCATAAAAAACCCTAAGTTATTAAAACATTAAATGCCATATTCTGCAGTCTTTGAAAGATATGAAGAATGCCTATCTAGCTGAAATATATCTATGCACATCTAGAAAATCTAACTAACATGACTAAAAGCTTGACAATTATTGATGATTATCCATTAACAACCTATATTCATTACATTTTTAAATGAACTATACAATCACAATACCTTAATCAAGATTAGAAATACATATACATATAACAAAATTGACCTTCAAATCCACACCAATGCAAATTATTCATATCTATATCATATCCCCCTTTAAATGTAAAAGAACATTTATAAACAATATTTGGGAACATGGGCGCAGTTTTTTCTCTCCAAACTGCTTCCTGCTGAATGGGGGCGTCGTTAATTAGGTCTTTCATGATATAACCTGTGTGCCAGGTTCATTCATCTCAGTGGGCAGTTGAATGAAGCAATTTTTTGAGGGTGTTCACAGCAACCTTTCAGGAGGGCGTGGTCTATCATACCATATTGGGATAGAAGAAATCCACAGGGTCGCATCCTCTGTGAAAACAAAAGAAGACCCTCTCCAAAGCATCATATCCTTAGACCCATATTCTGAAATCATAATACCCTTGTATCCATTCTGGTTTAGCTTGGCAGCCCATATAATGAAATGTCTCTCTGCACTTAGCTCCTTTACAGTCAAAAATTTTAAAGAAAACACAATAATACAAAAAATCCAGACTCTCTGTGGATTTTCCATTTTTACGTGGCTTATTTTTCTTTATTTCTTTTAATCTATAACTATCTGTACTCTGTCTCTTTAAAGACTTTACCCTTTTTTTAAGACATTAACTTTATTCTTTATATATATTTTTTTCTCTCTCTCAAGCCTACGTACATTCATCCAACAGTGTCTGAATCAGTTCTATTGTGAATCTGTAATTTTTTTACTATCCAGGAGCATTTTTTAAAATATTAAGCACTTCTTAAAAACTTAAGTTGCACCATGTACAGGTAATACGGTACCACCTATGTCCTTCTCAGTCTAAACCTTAACTGCCCTGTTGTTATGGTAATTACGGTAGTTCCTGCCTGAGACCAGCACAGATCAGCATGGTGGAGCTGAGCTGCTCCTGCATCAGAATTATTTGGTGCCCCTGAGTCACACACAGTTCCAGGCACACAGCAGTCCACATTGCCATCAAGCAAGACGTTGCACTTTACTCCAAATGATCCATTCAAAAGCTCTGTCTCCAGCAGGAGCCAAACAGAGATCGCAATGGCGGCACAGCCCAGAAAGCCAGCATTTTAAAACAGCCAGTTTTTTCCTGTTGCTGAGTCAGGACAATTTCTTTGCCGCACGCAACCCACAAACAGCAAAAAGCTGTCTTAAATTCTCTCTGTGTCCTTTTTAAGCCCTCTCAGGTTTTACGTGGATTTCATTAGCACGTTGGGTGCCACTCTGTAGTAATAAGAGCGGCATGGCTGCGTCCCCGGCACCCGGCCGCCCGCATGGCTTATGCCCTGAAATAATTACACGGAAACTGTATTCTTTTAATCACTGCCTGGCCCATTAGTTCCAGTCTCTTATTGGCTAGCTCTTACATATTGATCTAACCCATTTCTAATATTCTGTGTAGTACCACGAATTGGCTTACCAGGAAAGATCTTAACCTGCGTCTGTCTGGAGTGGGAGAATCATGGCGACTCCTTGACTCAGCTCCTTTCTCCCAGCATCCTGTCTGTTTACTCCACCCACCTAAGGGCTGGCCTATAAATGGGCCTAGGCAGTTTCTTTATTATTTAACCAATGACCTTCCTCCATCAGCTGGGGTTTGAAAGGAATCCATGGAGTTGGCACGTATGATGACTTTTTTCTCTGAAGGGGTTAAGGGAAAAGATACTCACACACTCTCTTGATGGTTTCCCCCCTTTCTTCTGTGTTATTCATTTGACTTCTCTATTCCCTTCTATTATCTCTAGCCTGAAATGTCCCATCTGTTTCTCTTGATGTTTTCCTTCCAGCTCTCTTAATGTCTTCCTCCTAACTCTCTCAGTCTTGATGTTTTCCTTCCCACTCTATGTTCTTTCTTGATATCTTCTCCTATTTCTACCTTTAGACTTCCATATTCGCTCACACTTGATGTTTTCCTTCTTCTTCTGTCTTTATTATTTCCCTTACAGCTTATATACCACAGCAAATCTCTCAAGCAGTATAACAATTACAATGTGGTTATCACCATTTTTCAAGTGAATGATTACAATGAATGCAAGTAAATAATACCATGTTTTCCACATCACTTACATGATTAAACATTTTATGTATGACAGGTGAAAACAAATTTTCCCAAGAATCCAAGTATGTTAATACCCAAGCAAAGAGTTACAGATTAAAAGAGTATAAGTAAGTAAGGCATTCTTTTACTGGCAGGCTGCAATTTGTGGGGGAAAAAAATCAATCACATTATGGTTTATCTCAAAAGATAATCTAATAAAATCTTAAAAGAATCACAAATCTAAGCTATTATATAAGAAAAAGAATCAGTCAGAACTATTTTAAATCTTTAGGATGCATACTCACACATCAACAGTTTCTTTTTTTAAATTTTACTTTTCTTTTTTAAAAGAAAACAATCTTTTTTCATTTTACATATTAATACCTCTTCCCTCTCCCTCCTCTCCTCCTATTCTCTCTACCTAATCCTCCATCCCATCCCTTAAACCTTCCTCAGAGAAGGTAAGGCACATTGCTTTGAGGAAGGTCCAAAGCCCTCACTACTATACCTAGGCTGATCAAGGAATCCATCCAAAGAGAACAGGTTCCCTAAAAGCCACTACAAGCTGTAGGGATAAGTCCTGGTGCCACTACCAGTGATCCTGCCATCTGCCCCAGCCATAAAACTGTCACCCACATTCAGAGGGTCAAGTTTGAACCTATGCTGTTCCTTTCCCTGTCCAGATGGAGTTGGTGAGCTCCCACGAGTTCAGGTACACTGTTTCCGTGGGTGTCCCCATCATGGTCTTGACGTCTGTGCTTATATTCTCACTCCTCCCACTCTTCAACAGGACTTTGGGAGGTCAGTCCAGTGCTCATTTGCTGGATGAAGTTTCTATAGTGACATTTAAGATATTCCTCAATCTCACTACAGGACAAGGCCAGTCTGGATACCCTCTCCTCTATTGCCATGGCCTTAGATGTGGTCATCCTTGTTGATTCCTGGGAAATTCTCTAGTGCCAGTTTACTTTCTAGTCCCATAATGGCTCCTTCAATCAAAATATCTCTTCCTCTGCTCTCATCTTTATCCTTCCTCCATCTTAACTCTCCTCTTCCCTCAAGTCCTCTTTTCCATTCCCCTTCTCCCATCCTCTTTCTCTCCCATACTCCCTTTACCCCCCACCTCCATACTGTCAATTATGTCAGGTAATCTCTTCCATTTCCCCATTCCAGGGGGATCTATACATGTATTTTTTAGGGTTCACCTTGTTACTTAGCTTCTCTAGGATCATGAACTATAGGATGAATATCCTATGCTTTATAACTAGTATCCACTCATGAGTGAGTACATACCATTCATCCTTCTGAGTCTGGGTTACCTCGCTCAGTATGGTCTTTAATGCAAATTTTAAGATGTCTTTTTTTTTTTTTTTTAACCACTGAGTACTCTGTTGTCTGAGGTTTCTGTCCTGCCCGGTTCCTGCAGTAGTTAAGTCTCAAAGAAATTACAGAGGTCTACATTAACTATAAACTAATTGGCCCATTAGCTCAGGCTTCTTATTAACTCTTATAACTTATATTAGCCCATTTTTCTAGTATATGTTAGGCACATGGCTCAGTACCTTTTTCAGTGAGGCAGTCACATCTTGCTTCTTCTGTGTCTGGAACAGGACTCCTGAGGAATGGGCTTCCTTCTTCCCAGAATTCTCCTGTTCTCATTGACCCACCTCTACTTTCTGACTGGTTGTTCTGCCTCTACTTGCTGCCTGGCTACTGGCCAAACAGCGTTTACTTAACATATAATGGTCAGAAACAGACCATGGTCCCACACCACTTCCCCCTCTTTTTTTGAAAAAAAAAATTCATAGTACATTTTGTGGGAATGTGGGCATAGTTTTCCAGGCTACTCCCTATTGGTTGGGGGCACTGATAATCTTATGGGGACCTAAACAAAATTTTGAGGTATGATCGCGTTATGATTGGAGTATCCTGTAAGTATTCATCATCTCAGGCAACAGTCTTGAATCTGTTCTAGATGTAGAACTCAGACGTCTGAATCATTTGTTTCTAACAGAGATTTCTCAGGGGATCGTCCTTAATCACACCTGATTTTTCTTAACTCAGAATGAATCCACAGCTTCTCCTTTTCTGTCAAAACAAAAGCAAAACCTCTTCTCCAAAGTAACATATCTTTTGAAGTCAAGGTATTTTCAAAATACATATCTTGAATTAATTTAGCAACATTTATAAACAAATATCTTTTAGCAGCTGTTGCTCCTTCCTCAGCATTCAGACAATACAAAGAGAGCATAATAACATACAGTATCCAGACTCTCTGTGTATTTTTCATCTTTACGTGGCTTTATTTTAATCTCTATTTCTTTTATTTTTAATTTTTGGCTTTTTGAGACAGGGTTTCTGTATATCTTTGTTCTGGAATAACTTTGTAAACCAGATTGTCCTTGAACTCACAGAGATCTGCCTAACTCTCCCTCCCAAGTGTCAGGATTAAAGGTGTGTGCCACTACACCTTGAACTCACAGAGATCTGTCTGCCTCTGCCTCCCAAGTGTTGGGATTAATGGTGTATGCCATCACACCTTGAATTCACAGGGATCTGTCTGCCTCTGACAACCAAGCATTGGGATTAAAGGTGTATGCCACCACACCTTGAACTCACAGAGATCTGTCTGCCTTTGCCTCCTAAGCATTCGGAATAAGATGTATGCCACCACACCTTGAACTCATGGAGATCTGTCTACCTTTGCCTCCTAAGCATTCGGAATAAGGTGTGTGCCAGCACACCTTGAACTCACAGAGGTCTGCCTGTCTCTGCCTCCCAGTTGTTGGAATTAAAGGTGTGGTGTGGGACAATTGTGTATTCTGTAAATTATATTTTAAATAAATGCTGATTGGCTAGAGCCAGGCAGGGAGTATAGGTGTGACAACCCAACAGGAAGTAGAGGTAGGGCAATAAGAACAGGAGAATTCTGGGAAGCAGAAAGCTCACTCCGAAGTCCTGCACAGACCATGGAAGAAGCAAGATGTGACCTGCCCCACTGAAAAAGGTACTGAGCCATGTGGCTAACATGGATAAGAATAATGGGTTAATATACACTACAAGAGCTAATAAGAACCCATGACTTTGAAGACTGGATCCATCCCATTCCTTAGCTTTCTGAGATTCCAGCCTCATGGCTGAGGTACCAGCAGGAGCCATGTTTATTGCCACAACTCTGGCATTTCAAAGTCCTTGCCAGCAAGCAAGCTGTAACAGTGTGCTCACAAACCAGACTCAAATGTTCTGTAGCTAGACTTCCTGTCTCATAGAGTCAGAGTTTGCACTGGCAGGATGGCCCAGAAAGCCAGTATTTTAAAACAATGTGGCTTTTTTCCTGATACAGCTGAAAACCAAAAAGCATGAGGCCAGCTTTTCTTCAAGACTGCTTAAGTGTTTCATGGCAGGACCTCTTAAAAGAGCTGCAAGGTTTTGCAACCAAACTGAATCAGGAAGCCTCTCTTAAATGAGAGCACTTGCTTGCCTCTAGCAAGCAGAGCAGACCTCAGAAATTGGTCTATACTTTATACTTTTCTATGTAGAATTACATCCTGAACTCTTTCAGACTTTATGTGGATGCAGTGGTCCCCACATTGGTCACCATTTGTTGTCTGAGGTTTCTGTGTTGCCTGCTTCCCAGAGTAGTTAATTCCCAAAGAAATCACAAAAATCTAGATTAACTATAAACTGATTGGCCCATTATCTTAGGCTTCTTATTAACTCTTATAACTTATATTAGCCCATTATTCTAGTATATGTTAGCCACATGGCTCAGTACCTTTTTCAGCGATGCAGTCACATCTTGCTTCTTCTGTTTCTGGGACGGACTCCAGAAGAATGGGCTTCCTTCTTCCCAGAATTGTCCTATTCTTATTCACCTGCCTCTACTTTCTGACTTGTTGTTCCGCCTATACTTGCTGCTTGGCTACTGGCCAACAGCATATAGTAAAATATAATTGACAGAATACAGACCGTGGTCCTACAACAGTACTCCAGTGTTTAAATGTAATACATTTTCTTCATCTATTCTTCAGTTTAGGGGCATCTATATTGTTTTCAGGTTCTTGCTATTAAAAACAATGTTCCTATGAACATAGTGGAACAGATGTCCTTGCAGTATGAGCATCTTTCGGGTATGTGCCCAAGAGTGGTAGAGCTGGGCCCTGAGGTAGGTTGATTCCCAGTTTACTGAAAAATTGCCATACTGATTTCCAGAGTAGTTGTGAAAGTTTGAATTCCTACCAGCAATGGAGGAGTGTTCTCTTTATTCCACATCCTCTCCAGCATAAGCTATCATAGGTGTTTTAGAACTTAGACATTCTGACTGGTGTAAGATGACATCTCAGAGTCATTTTGATTTGCATTTTCCTGATGACTAAGGATGTTGAAATTTTCCTCAAGTGTCTTTTGGCAATTTGAGATTCTTCTGTTGAGAATTCTATTCTTAGTTCTGTAATCCATTTTTAACTGGATTATTTAGAATCTTAATGTCTAATTTCTTGAGGTCTTTATATATGTTGGAGAACAGTACTCTATCTGCTGTGGGGATAGTGAAGATCTTTTCTCATTCAGTAGGCTGCCTTTTTGTCTTATTGACTGTATCCTTTGCTTTACAGAAGTGTCTCAGTTTCAGGAGGTCTCCTTTATTTATTATTGCTCTAAGTGTCTGTGGTGCTAGTGTTATAGTTAGGAAGTGATCTCCTGTACCCATTCATTGAAGACTAATCCCCACTCTCTCTCGTACCAGGTTAAGTGTGGTCAGATTGAAATTGAGGTCTTTAATCCATTTTTACTTGAGTTTTGTGCATGGGAATAGATATGGATCTGTTTTCATTCTTTTACATGTTGATATCCAGTTATACCAGCACCATTTGTTGAAGATGCTTTCTTTTTTTCATTGTATAATTTTAACTTCTCTATCAAAAATCACATATTCATAAGTGTATGGATTAATATCTGGGACATCCATTCAATTCCATTGTTCAACCTCTCTGTTTTTATGCCAATACCCAGCAGTTTTCACTACTCTAGTTCTATAATAGAGCTTGATGTCAGGGATGGTGATAGCTCCAGAAGTTCCTTTGCTTTATGGACTTTTTTTGGCTGTCATGGTTTTTTTTTTTTTTTTTGTATATGAAGTTAAGTACTATTCTTTTAAGGTCTGTGAAGAATTGTGTTGGACTGTGAACAGTGATTACATTGAATCTATCCCTTGTTTTTGGTAGGATTGCCATTTTTATTGTGTTGATCCTACCTATTCAAAAACATGGGAGATCTTTCCATTTTCTGATATTTTCGTCAATGTCTTTCTTCAAAGACTTAATATTCCTGTTGAACAGGTCTTTCACTTTCTTGGTTAGAGTAACCCCAAGATATTTTATATCACTTGTGGTTATGATGAAGGGTGATGTTTATCTGATTTCTTTCTCAGCTTCTTTATGATTTGTATATAGGAGGGCTATTGGGTTTTTTTAGTTTATCTTTTATCCTGCCACATTACTGAAGGTATTTATCAGTTGTAGGGGTTCCCTAATAGAGGATTGAGTCACTCATAGATACTTTCATATCATCTGCAAATAGTGGAAGTTTGACTTCTTCTTGTCTAATTTGGATCCCATTGATCTCCTTTTGTTCTCTTCTTGCTCTAGCCAGAACTTCAAGAACTATTTTGAATAGATATGAAGAGAGTGGACAGTCTTGTCTTGGTCCTGATTTTAGTGAAATCCTTTTGAGTTTCTCTCCATTTAATTTGATGTTGGCTGTCAACTAGTTGTATACTATTTTTATTATGTTTCCATATATTCCTTTTATCCCTGCATTTTGTGGTTACAGAGAAAGGACCAATTACTTTATTATTTACCTCAAAAGATAACATTATGAGAAATCTTACAAAAATCACAAATCTAAACTTTTATATATGAAAAAGAATCAGTCAGATCTACTTTAAATCTTTAGGGTTTATACCCACTCATGAATAGTTTCTTATAACAGCAGACTGAAGGCAAAAATGGGTATAGAAAATTAATCATCATCTTTTGGTCATCAAGCAATTCTACCATGAAAGGCCTGTCAGATAATGATAATTGGGCTGCTTTCTTCTACTTCTCTGATGATAATGAGTTCCTCACTCAACTATGTGCCTTTCTAAAATTTTAGATTGTCTTTTTGGGGTTTTCACCTCAAAGCTATTTGACAAAATCATCCTGGTTTAACTTTAAGTTATTTTCAAAGCTGTCTTTCAGCTATGATGCACGCTATATCCTATGAACAAATCTATCAACATTAAGGTTACAAGAGTTTGAACTAGCTGGTCTAGTGGAACTCAATTGCTTTTCTTAATCTTTAACATAAGTCACATTAAAATGACACATAGTTTGAGACAGAGAATTCTTAATAAAAGAATCTCAAACAAGTGATAAATACTTCAAGAAATGTTCCACATCCTGAGGCATCAGGGAAACGCAAATTAAGAATACTTTCAGATTCCATCTTAGACCCCTTAGAATGGCTGAGATCAAAATCACTAATGACATGTGAGATCTGCATCCAGGCTGGACCACCAGCATCACCCACTGGATTCTTTTCCTCCAAGACACACTCTGGTGCCAACCTAATGCACTTGAGCATCCTCCCCATGACCAACACTCGCTGTAACCTTAGCAGACTACACAGGCACAGGCACAACTCAAACCAATTGGAAAAACAGATGCTTAAATGCCAGTGTGAGAATACATTCAACAGCAGAAAGGGCAAATTGACACCACCAGAATCTAGAGGTTCTACAACAGCAAGACCTGAACATTACAATGCAGAAGAAGCATAAGAAAACAACCTCAAAAATAACTTTATAAAGATTATGGAAGCCCTTAAAGAGTAAATGAAAAGTTAACATAAAAATTTGAGGAAAAGACAAGTAAAAAATTGGAAGAAATCACTAACTCCCTTTTAGAAAGGGAAGAAGAAACAATCAAACATGTAAAGGAAACTGTTCAAGACTTGAAAATTGAAATAGAACTTATAAAGTAAACACAAACTGAAAAAATTCTAGAATTGTAAAACCTGGGTAAGTGAACTACAGATGCAAGCATGACCACCAAACTAAAATAAATGGAAGAAAGAATCTCAGGCATTGAAGATACGTTTGAGGAAAAAGATTCATTGGTCAAAGTAAATGTTAAAACCAATAAATTCGTAACAAAACATCCAGTAAATCTGGAAGACCATGAAAAGGCCAAACCTAAGAATAATAGAAATAGAAGAAGATAAATCCCAGTTCAAGGGCACAGAAAACATGTTCAAAAAATCATAGAAGAAAACATTCCCAATCCAAAGAAGGATAGGCCTAGAAAAGTACAAGAAACTCACAGAACCATAAAAAGATGTAAGAATTATAGTCCCCTTACTACATAATAATCAAAACACTAAACATACAGAATAAAGAAAGAATATTAAGAGCAACAAAGAAAAAATTCCACATCACATATAAAGGCAGACCTATCAAAATTACATCCTACATTTCAATAGATATTCGACAAACCAGAACGTCCTTGGCAGATGTTTTGCAGATTCTAAAAGACCATGGATAGCATCCCAGATTACTATAAACAGCAAAGTTTTCAATCACCACAGATGGAGAAAACAAAATATTCCATGATAAAATCACACTTACACAATACCTACCCACAAATATAACCCCACAGAAAGTACTAGAAGGAAAAACTACAACTCAAGAAAGTTAGCTACAACCATAAAAACATGACTAATAGACAATCTCCACCCACAGAAAGGAACACACATACACACAAACACATAAATACACACCCATGCACACATAGTAACACCACCACCAAAACCAAAACCAAATAAGTAACATGAATGATCAATCACTGGTCATTAATATCTCTTAATAGCAATGAACTCAATTCTTGGGACCAGGATCTATCCCTGGCTTTTTGGAGCCCACTCCCTATGGTTAGATGCCTTGTTCAGGCTTGATGTAGGGAAAGGCCTTGTCCTGCCTCAACTTCATGTGCCAGGCTTCCTTGAGTCCTCTTGTGAGGCATTAAACATTCTGGTATGCCTATGGGTGTTAGGGGGCTGGAAGTTGGAGGGAATGGGAGGAGTATAGCGGGGGGCAACTGTGGTTGGTACGTAAAATGAATTTAAAATGTTGGAAATCTTAATGCAGATAGGAGGGACTTGGTCCTACCTCAACATAAGGTGACAGAATATGTCAACTCCCCATGGGAGTCCTTACCTGTTGCTAGGAATGAATGGGGCAGGGATGGGGTTGGGGTAATGAGGGGAGCAAGAGCAGGGGTGGGAGGGAGAAATTTGGTTGGAAATGAAAATGAAATTTTTAAAAATTGATTCTTTTTCGAAAGAAATTTGAATAAATCTCATACCAATGACTTAATAGTACACCTGAAAGCTCTAAAACAAAAAGAATCACACTAACCCATGAGGAATAGATGGCAGGAAGTAATGAGAACTGAAATCAATAAAGTAGAAAGAAATAAAAAGGTATAAAGAATCAATGAAACAAAGAGTGAGTTATTTAAATCAACAAAATAGACAAACCCTCATCCTAACTAGCCAAAATGCAGAGAGAATATCCAAATTAACAAAATCAGAAACAAAAAGGATGACATAAAAATAGACACTGAGGAAATTCAATGAATCATTAGGTCATACTTCAAAAACCTGTACTCCATAAAATTGTAAAATCTGAAAGAAAAGAACAATTTTCAGGATAAGTGCTACATACCAAAAGTAAACCAAGACCAGATAAACAATTTCAGGATGCCTATAGCCCCTAATGAAAGAGATGCAGCCATTGAAATTTCCAAACCAAAAGAAAGAAAGAAAGAAAGAAAGAAAGAAAGAAAGAAAGAAAAAAAAAATACCAGAATTTCAAAAAAAGAACTAACAGCAATAGTCCTCAAATAGTTCCAACTAATAGAAAGAGAAAGAACATTGGCAAATTCTTTTTATGAGGCTACAGCTACCCTAATACCCAAACCACACAAAGATGCAACAAAGAAAGAGAATTATGCACAAATCATCCTCATTGATGCAAATATGACAAAATATTGGCAACCAGAATAAAAGAACACATGAAAAAAAACCACATTCATTATACTCAAGTAGGCTTCATCCCAGATATGCAGGGATGATTCCACAGATAAAAATCTCTCAAGATTGTCCACCATATAACAAAAGTAGATTGGGGTTAGGAAGTGCAGAAGGGAAGAGAGGAGAGAAAGGAGCAGAAACTGTAATCTGTGTGTCAAATAAATGAAAAAAATAAAAACCCAAAAATGACAGCTTATGCAGTGAAGAATATGGAGCAAGCAGAACTCTCCTCCATTGCTGGTGGGAGTGCACACTTCCACAACCACTCTGGAATTCAATATGCCAGTTCCTCAGAAAACTGGAACTCAACCTAGATCAAGAACTTGCTATAACACTATTGGGCATACACCAAAAGGATTCTTCTTCTTGTCTCAGGGAGATTTCCTCAACCATGTTACTTGCTGTTCTATTCATAATAGCCAGAAACTGGAAACAAGGTAGATGTCTATCAAAAGAAGAATGGATAATAAAAATACAGAACAATTACAAAATGAAAGATTACTCAGGTTTTTAAAGATATGAAATTTACAGGCAAATGGGTAAATATAGAAGAAAAATCACCTTAGTGTGGTAACCCACATGCAGAATGATAAATATAGTAGGAGCACACTTAAAGTGTAAATTATCCTTTAAGTAAATGATAACCTATAGTAGATGGTAGTAAAAATTTTCCTTGCCACCATGAGGGAGACAGAGGGATCGCTGTGCATTCCAGACCAGCCTAGACTGCACAGTGAGTTCTAGGACAGTTAGAACTACATGTTGAGATCTTCTCTCAGAAAAAAAAAAACAAAAACAAAGAAACATAACTAAATGATAACCAAACTATGATCCTTAGACCAAGAGAGAAGTTAGGTAAAGGGACTGGTCTAGTAAAGGGGATGCATGGATCTCTGGGAAAGGGGGAAATTAAATTTTAAAGTAAGACTGGGGGAAGGGGGGATTGGTAATGGGGTGGAGAACTTGATGGGGGTGATAGGGTGGAGGGAGAGAGTGTAAATAGAGAGGGTTCAAATTGATGGCATTTGGGGATTGCTGTGGAAATCTAGTGCATTGAAAACTTCCTGGAATCTATGAAGGTCTTTCTAATGGGGACTCCTAGCAATAGCAGATGGATACTGAGTCTCAACTGGCCATTTTTGAAGCCAGCCAAGGCTTGCAGTTGTGGGACTGATTTGCATTTAGTTGAGGTCTTAGCAAAAAGGGTCTGATAGAAATCCTCAATCTAGACTGTTTCTAAGACAAATGGTTGTACTCTGAAAACTGACAGTGGGGCCCCATTGCTGAGGACAATACCCACATAACTCAATGAACATGGAGAATTTGAACTGCTGCCTATAAGGAACTTACACCACTGTGTTCTAATCTCTTTGGTGCAGGAAAGTACCTTTCAGGCTAAGGAAAAAGAAAGGTAGACACCAAGGCAGGCACTAAACCTCTGACCTACAATCCATCCTGCCTGCCAAATATGCAATGGTGGCACAGAAAATGGCTGGGTAGCCAACCAATGTCTGATTTGTCATCCTAAGGTAAACTACACAAGAAGGAACCCATAGCTGACACTACATGGCTAACCAAGAACCAAGATAGTCAAGAGATCTAAGGTAAGACCAAACACCACTTCTCTTAAGAAAAATCATTGAAATCTTTCCTAATGATATTCTGTTCAGTACCTTATCCAGTCACTAGAGGCTTCTTCCAACAGCACATTGGAACAAATGCAGAGTTCCACAGCAAGATGTTATATGGAGAGAGAGTCTAAATTAGAGGTCTCCACCAATACTCTTCTACCAGAGCTCAGGAAATGCCATGGAAAAGGAGGTTAAAGAGTGTAGAACCAGTGGGGATGGAAGACACCAGAAGAAAGTTAAGCAAGGTATATATGAGCTCACTGTGACTAGTGAGTATGCACAAGGCTGACCGGAATCTATACTAGGTCTGTTGAATATATGTTACAGATATCCAGAAGGCTTAGTGTTTATGTGGGACTCCTGACTGTGAGAACAAGGGGGTCTCTGAAGTCACGCTTGCTGTCAGGACTCTTCTCGTGTCGGACTGCCATGTCCATTTTGGACGTAATAAATTTGTCTCTATCCTAGTTTCCTTTGTTGCTTTCTTTTTATCTGTTTAAAGACTGATCTTTTCTAATGAGAGACAAAAAAAGAGTGGATCTGGAGAGGAGGTAAGGTTGGAAGGAAATGGGAAGAGTAGAGGGATGGATAACCATAATCAGGATATATTATATGAGAAACAATTTTATTTTCCATAAAACAAAAAATTGCATAGATAAGGACATTTAGAGTATTGGACACTTACTGAATCAAGAAAAAGAAGATTTTAAAAACCCTTATTTCAATGTGTATGTTTGTGTGTATGTGTATGTTTCTGCACGTAAGGGACGGGAGGTGATAAAAAGGCATGTGATACTCTGGAGGACATGGATTCTTTGCATTTGAGGTGTTCTGTAATTAATCCCTAGTCCTCTGCCAGAGTGTTACAATGAGAGAGGGGCCTTTTGTTTTTCCCAGCTGCCTGGTTATCATACACCCAAAATAACTACAAAGAAATTGTATTAATTAAATTACTGCTTGGCCCATTAGCTCTAGGCTCTTATTGGATAACTCTCACATCGTGATTTAACCCATTTCTATTAATCTGTATATTACCACGGGGTTGTGGCTTACCGGGAAAGATTCAGCATGTCTGACCTTGCAGCTCCATGGCAGCTCTCTCGCTCTCATACTCTCTCAATATATCTCTTTAAACCTGGCTTTATTCTGTTAAGCCATTGGCTGAAAGCAGCATCTTTTTAACCAATGGCAATACAACACATTCACAGCATACATCACCTCCCTCATCAGAAGAGGGTGTCAGCTTCCCTAAAACTGGAGTTAATGATTGATTCTGAGCCAACATATGGGTGCTGGAATCTAATCCTAGGTCCTCTGCTCTAATGCCTGCACCTGCATTACTCTCTCGATACAGTTTGCGCATCACTGTACCCCGTGAGAGCCAGGAAAGGGCCTGGAGATTGAACAAACAAACAAGAGACCTCAGTCATTTGAAAGGAGATCAGCCAAATGCCATTTATTCAAACTTAGAAAAACCCTTAAATACCTAGATGCTGCACAATGGAATACCCATCAGGCAGGTGGGCCTTCAACATGGTTAAATAATTCCATGTAAAACCTGAGAAGGCTTGAAAAGGAATTCTAGACACAAATATAGAGTTTAACAAAGCTTTTTGCTGTTTGCTGGCAGCGAACCACAGAGAGATTGTCCTGGCTCAGCAGTCAAAGCAGGAAAACAAGGGCGGTTTTACAATATCGGCTTTCTGTGCTGTGCTGCAAGCACAAACTCTGTCTCTTGCAGGAGACAGAGAATGTGGATGCGGTTTGTGAGCTGATTGCTGCAGGTTGCCTGATGGTAACGTGGACCAGCATTGTGCCTGGAAGTTGGTCAGTGTGCTTGGCTCAGAGACACAAGCAGCTCCGCCATACTGGAATGTGCAGATCTTGGGTAGGAACTACTGTATTTAACATAATAACAGCACAGCTTATGTTTTTAGAATGGGCAGGCAAACAGATGGTACCGTATTCCCCTTACTAATGGAACAACATAAGTTTTTAAGAAGCACTTAGCATTTTAAGAAGTAATCCAGGACAATAAAGAATTACAGATTTACAAAAGGACATATTCAGACATGAACAAACACGAAATGGTTCATAGTGTTGAATAAATGTACGTAGGGTTGGGAGAGAGAAGAAAAAGAGTATAGAAAGTCATAAAATAAAATTAATACTTTCGAAAAGGGGTAAAGACTTTAAACAGACAGAGTAAATTAATAAGACTAAAAATAAGCCATGGAAAAATGGAAAATTAACAGAGAGTCTGCATTATGTTATTGTATTATTTTTGAATTTTTTGAGTTTGAAGGAGCTAAGTACAGAAAGATATTTCATTATATGGGTTGCTAAGCTAAACCAGCATATATTATATTATATGGTAGTATATTATAAATGTATTTTGAATTCAGAATTTGGGTCTAAGGATATGGTGCTTTGGAAATGAGGTTCTTCTTTTGTTTTCACATAAGATGAAAACCTGGGGATTGCTTCCACCCCAATATGGTTTCATGGACTTCCTGAAAGGTTTCCGTGAATACCATTGAAAAATTACTTTGCACAACTGCTGACTGAGATAAATCTAGCACACAGGATACACCATGAAAGACCTGATTAATGGTGCCCCCATACAGTAGAAAGAAGTATGGAGGAAAATAACTGTGCCCATAATCCCAGATATTGTTTACAAATGTTCTTTTTCATTTAAAGGAGATATAATATAGATATATATACTTCAAATTGGTATGGATCTTGGTTTATTGATATAATAAAATGAATCTTATTATATGTATATTTCTACTCTTGATTGAGGTGTTGTGATTGTGCAGTTTACATAAAATATAAAATATATAATTAAGAAATATTAATTAATAGTCATATATAATAGTCAAGTTTGTAGTCATGTTAGTTAGATTTTCCAGATGTGCATAGATATATTTCAGATGGATAGGCATTCTTAATCTCTTTCAATGAAAGTGACTGAAATGTCTTTGAAATTTCCTGTTCATGGAAAAGTCTGCTCGATACTATGGGCCCGTAGGCTGAAGATGGATGCCCCAACGATAAAGAAGAACTATGGGTGACTGTCCAGGCAGTGAGATGACTCTGTCATTTCTAGAGTTTGGAAGTTGTTTACTATGCAATTCCTGTTTACTTAGGTATATTATATCCTTCTGGAGTCTTTGATGGAGTTAAAGAACAGATAGTTATTATTGTAGTTTTCCTTTTTATGATAAAATATGAAGTAGATATAAATATGGTAACTGTAGTTCTTCCTTGATAACTGTGTTGTCATATGCAATTTTACTATGGTAAAGCATTCCTTTTTGTTAAACAGAAACGGGGAAATGGTGTAGGAGTCTCTTCTGTCCATATGTTGCTTTCATTGGGTAATGAATAAAGAAACTGCTTTGGGCCTTAGAGGGCAGGACTTAGGTAGCTGGCGAAGACAGAACTGAATGCTGGGAAGAAAGGTAGAGAAAGAACCGCCATGGAGCCACCAGAGAAAGACATGCTGAATATTTCCTGGTAGACCACAAACTAGTGGTGATATGTAGTTTAATAGAAATGAGTTAAATCAAGATATGAGAGTTAGCCAATAAGAGGCTAGAGATAATGGGTAAAGAAGTGTTTTAATTAATAAAATTTCTGCGTGGTTATTTCAGATGTAAGCTAGTCGGACAACCAGGACAAACAAGTGGGTCTCTCCCCTTCAACAGAAGAGTGGTATATGCTGCTGCCAAGTGCCAGGCCATCTGCATTTTACTATGCTCACAGAACTTCCTGGGCACCTTTTGGGTTTCTTCACAGTTACACAAGTCACACTGTACATCCTCAGAATTAGCCTGAAAACAAGTGGGATGAGCTTTGTGAATGGAACATATGGAGTGCTAAAGGAATCATGATTGTCAAGTCAGGCTCAGTATGAGTTTGAAAGGTTTGGACCACAAATGTGCAACCTGCTGGACAAAAATTCACATCCTGTCAAGGAGTCATCTCTCCATTCTCTTCTACTTCATTGTCCAGATGTCACCCAGGGAACATTCTCTCAAGCACAGTGCTGGAGCCTGGGCCAGTGGTAGTATGTCTCTCACCAGCCCAGGTACATGCAAAAGCAAGAAAATGGACCCTTTCTCATGTGTGCAGCAAAGACTCAGGATGCTGTAGATATCTTGCTGTATTTTCTTAAAATCCACATTGAGCTCTGAGAATGCACTGGGGAAGGTGGAGAGATTCTAGCATGGTTGCTCTTCAGAATAGGTCAGTCACAGCATCCTATACCTGGACTGTACCAAGAACCCATGTAGGCACCCAGCAAAGGTAAGGCTGTATTCATGGGGGGATTTGCTTATGCCCTGAATTCTGCAGGTTTCTCAGAAAGTTTGTGAAGGAAGGAGTTCATCATTGTAAAAACAGGGAGCACTGAATGAGCTTTGTTCAAAGGGAGGTAAGAAAGAGGAAGGATCCCAGGGACAGAAGGACAAAAGACTTGTTGGGGAATAGGTAGGTCTGAGAAAGAAGGTGAGCTCGGAATCATGAGGGCACAATGAATGTGTCTTCAGGGATGCCTTCTGTGGCTACCTCTAGGGAAAAGGATTTTATTGCTGTGAAAAGACACCATGACCTTGTCAAACCTTTTACAAAAGAAAATGCTACTTTAAGCAGGATTACATGTCAGAGGTTTAGTCCATTATTGTCAGGAAGAGGTAATTAGTGAGCCACTAGGTCTATCTTGAGCTTCTCAGATCTCAAAGCCCACCACCAAGTGAAATGCTTCTTCCAACAAGCCCACACATACTTCAACAAGGCCACACCTCCAAAAATGCCACTCTCTATGAGTCTATAGGAGCATTCTCATTCAGAAAACCACAGTAGTTACAGAATGCATCAATAAGTCTTACGCATGTCTGTTTCCTCTCAACCAACAAGGTAGACATGGAGAATGGAGACAGGGCTAAGCATGGTAGATCTCACCTATAATCCCAGCATACAAGACATGGAGGCAGAGAAATCTCTGAAATCTCTTTCACTCTGGTCTACTTATGAATTCTGGGACAGCCATAACTACATTGTGTAGCTCAAAACAAACACAAAACATGATGGAAACTGAAGGCAGAATGTCTGGGTTCCCCTACACAACCGACTGAATTTCATACGCATTAACCTTGTTCCGGCTTCTCTTCTCTCAGAGATTGATATTCACATTTGGTCCCATGTACACTGTGATGGTTCCCAAATGAAGTGTGCTCCTGTAGGGTTGACTAGCTCAGACATATGAATTAGGTGGGATATGGCCCATGGTGCTCATCAGGCAGGATGGAATGCTACAGCTCAGGGGCATTCACCATGTTCTTGATCCATTGCCTTGACAGGCAGCTGCATGGTGCCTCTCCATCACAGTCTTAACTTCCATCAGAGTCACTGAGCTATAGCAATGGCGGCCCATTTCTCTTTTCCCGTTTTATCTGGATTTGGGGACACACCTTCAGCAGGCATTGTAATTCTCAAGCTCCATGTTGGGATTCTGCTTGGAATCCATTGTTCAGGCTTTTGGGGACAACTCTCAGGGCACATCTGTTAGTTATTTTACATGGAATGCAGCTATGCACACTGAAGACAATATTTACATGCATTCATGTGTGTATGCACATATATATTTATATATAGTAAAACTCACTTAGAATTACATTATCCAAGTAAATATGTGGTGTGTGAAATGTCACAATTCCCTCTGTCCTGTACCCTACAAATAGATAGATGACAGATAGGTAGATAGATAGATAGATAGATAGATAGATAGATAGATAGATAGATAGATAGACAAGACAGGTGCTGTATGCAGTCTTGAGAATTTCATGGGTTCTAAGCAATGTTACATTTCACTGCTTCTGTGAATGTAGCCAGAACATGCAACATTAACAGCATGGCTGACATAGAAATCATAGCGCCTGTCTAATGGTTAAAGGGCCCCACAGGTGTTCACAGGCCCTTCTACTTGTTACCACCAGAAGGAGAGGGACTGCCCCATCTGCACACCCTCACTGAAAATCCAACGGTCCCTGTAGCTTGTGGCCAGAGCCTGTGTCCTTGTCCTCCTTGTCTTTGCATCTCACAAACAGGCTCAGACCCCTTCAGGAAGCTGCTAATGTTGAGAAGGCACTAAAATACTGAGCATGCTCCGCCACACTCTGGCTTTAGGGCTGCATCCTGTAGAATGAGGCTGCTCCTGTGGCAGTCTCCCTCTGCCTGGCTCTTTCTCTCTCTCCAGGTAACCTAGGCAACCACACACTCCAACCTGTCAGAAAAATTTTCTCGCAGGTTATTGATTTCCCCTGGCACAGTGGTTTCAGGATGAGATTTAAAAACTACACCTCTGCCACGACCTCCTGTCCAGAGTCCTCACAGGGCCTCAAGCTCAGTCATGACATTTGAGAACATGTCTCTCCAACCTCTCTTGAGAGAAAATGAGAATGGTGGGGTGGGGAAAAATGTCTGTCTATATCACAAGGGCTGGGAGAGGGTGGCACAACACAGACCTAGCGGTAAATCATGTTGCATTGATGAAAGGTATTCCAATCACATCACCATGACAACGGCAATCAAGGCATAATTGGAGTCTCTATTTTAGCACCAGCATTTAAAAAGTGCGTGAGGATTTGATAGCAGAAGCACCACACGACTAAGATGTTGGTAAGTGCTCAGGAAGATGCTGCCTGCTACCTTGTGAGTGTGAGAAACACATCCTGATCTGATCATCCAGGAAACTGCCTGCCAGAGAGGGTGAGGCAGGCAGGGGGAGCACACTGTGGTTCAGAGCGCCATTACTTGGGAAAGGGCTAGTATTATGTGAGGTAGAATGCAATTAATTAAAAGTTTAAGCTCCGGGCTGGGGAGCAAAGGGCTGGTAAAGTGTCTGGCACAAGGGCAAGAACTTCTGAGGTTGGATCCCTGAGCACTCACTCAAAAGGTAGCCAGCCTGGCGGGACACTCCCACAATCCTAGGGCTGATAGACAGAGAGAAGCGGATTCCTGGGGCGGGCTATCTACCTGATCGAGCCACACTGGTGAGTTCTAGGATCCTACAAGACAACTGTCTCTGAACACAGGATGGAGAGCAATAGAGCAACACACCCAGAGCCAACCTCGGACCTCCACCCACACAGGGATGAGGGCCCACAGTAGCACACTTGCAAAGACACTCAGTCATCCAGTGCACACATATAATTGTATGAAGGAGATAGAGACGATGAGTCAGTAGTCATGGTCAAGTGAGGGCACCAACAGGACTCGAATAACTGAGGGCAAAGTAAAGGGGGCTACCTGGTCCCCCCAGAAGACCACCTCTAGGGGAAGCAAGGAGCATGGGTGCCGACTCCAGAGACCACTTAGATGACTCTGAGAGTCCTTGGCCAAGAACACAGTGTTGTAATCCATATAAGGCATGAACTTTTACAGGGTATGGGGCAGTGGGGCTGGCAGCTGAGCCTGGGCCCTCTTGTCAAAAGGTCCTGTATCCAGCATGCCAAGAGAGTCACAGCACATACTGTAGTTGGTTGAAGTGAGTCACTGGAATCTCCAGGGAGGTGGATCTTAGGGCGAATGGTTCAATGACCTTTATCCTACTCTGTTACCAACTTTAAACTTTTACCATTGTGTATTCTAAAGAGCAGTATGTGCTGATGCTGGATGCAGAGGGGACACAGGAAGACCTCCAGGTAGATGAGGAATCGGGGAGGGGAAGATGTGACTGGAAGAAAACACAGCACCTAGTACAGGACATCCACTGTGGAAAAGGAAAAACATGACCGTTGCTGTGCCAAGGGGAGACATATTGAAAAGAAAGCAGGCAAACTGAACTATAATGACAATTTGGGTCATCACCTAGTCAGTCGGGGGCTGAGAAGATGTGTTACAAAACGCAGAATGTGTAGCAAAAACAAGTTGCCCCCTGGGTTAGGGTGGAGACCACTACACAGTTTCTTCCCCTCTCAAAGTCTCAGACAAAACCACATGGTGACATCCCAGTCCACATTAACAACAGGAGGCAGATGATCATAGAAGAGAACATGTTTACACATTTGGAACAGGGCATTTCAAGCTGTCCGGTACAAGCAGAACCGGACACCACAGACTTGAAAAGAGCAAATCAGTTCAATGTCAGGCAAGTGAAAATAACTTGTACACCCTGACACATCCCTCTGATCAGCCAGAGTTACACGTGCACTGTCCAGGGACGGCAGGTCACAGGGCATGTGAGAAGGAAGGACAAACAGTAAAGCAAGTGACACATCTCACAGATTCTCCCTTTGTTCCCGTAGACAGCAGGCTCTGCCTCTCATGGCCAACTGCCCAGGAACAAGATTTACCCTGCCAGGATGTCTTTTCCCTCAAAACTGCCAGGGCACCCCATAATGGCTAGTAGGGATATGTTTTCAGGCCTCCAATAGCTTCCTCTACCATTCCAAAGCTACACACTGGTTGCTGCAGAGTGGTTGCTAGGCAGCAGCCTGGAGCAATGAGCAACATCCTCATTTGAATAATGCCACATTCACCTCACCCCACCTATGTGGCATATAGGCAGCTGAAAGGCTGGTCCTCTGATCACATTCTGCCCTCCCAGATGTTCGCTTGGATCATCAGAGGCTTTTAGCAACTAAGAAACACAGAGTGTACAGACCCCCAATAATAAGCTAATAACTAACAAACACATAGAAACTGGCCACTGCTGGATCTTGACCAGTAACAGCCAACTTGAGGGCAAAGTGGCCTCCCCAACTTCCAGTCTATAACATGAGCATACGCAGGCCATGGATATTTATAGTGGCATTACTCGAAAAGTTGTGAAGTCAGTCCCCACACATATTCACCAATGATCTCCACATTCTGGTGATAACAATATTGATCAGCAATGTCTAGAGGGTAGAGGACTACTTCCTGGAGTCTGTTCTTTTTCCATCACGTGACTGCAAGGGATGGTACCCAGATTGTTAAACTAGGTGAAGAGCACCTGCCCCCAAGATATCTCGCCTGCATGACTGATAGTGGTTCAAACCAAGGTGGGCAGCCCTCCGTAGATTTCACCCTGTACTGCTCTACTTAGGTGCTCCTGAATTGTGCTGCATGCATGCAGTTTCAGACTGCAGATTCCTTCACCTTTCTATTAATTGGTTGTTTGCCTCACTCTTACAAAGAAATTGTTTACCGAATGTCTGTTTACTGTCCCCTGCCAAGAACATTGACATCTTCTCCTCAAGACTGCTTCTCCCATTTGGAAAACATTAGCCATAACACAAGTCCTTTGCGTGGCATGTGGTTCCCTTCATAGAGAGGTTGCTTAGCAAATAGACCAAGCCTCTTGTGTGTAAATGTGAAAACTGTGTAACCCTCACAGCTACAGGGCAGATGGAATTGATGCCTTCTGGTTCCTTGATCACTGACCCGATTTTTGAGAAAGCATGATCATCTAGGAAGAGAGTCCCTGCACAGGCTGGTTGGCTGCTTGATATGACTATACAGGGGACAGGTCCATCACTAAGTGCCATTGTCTGTTTCTTGTAATGGCACCTCAGTTCACTCATCATAAGCCGCATTAATTGTGCTGATGGTTTTACCATTCCTGGGGTCTGCCACAGGCTGGGCAGGCACTGTTCCACTGGCCCACCCCGCCCCAAACAACTGCACTGATTTTGACGGTGTGAGATGCCCTCATCCGCGTGAAAGACTTGTTATACAAGGAACAGTCATCCCACCCAGCTTTCCAACAGCTCTTTAGTCAGAAATTGTGTGCAGTAGCTTAGACTTTATCAACATTACACATCATGGATGGAACAGTAAGGAACAACACACAAGCAGTTCATATCTAGATTTTGCACTTAATCTCTGACAGAATTACAAGTGCTCTCCACAAAGTCTGACGGGAACACAAGGGGGCATTAAGGGAAGAAGCCTTCTCACTCGGAATGTGGAGTGCAGTTACCAGACCCAGGCTTCACGTCCACAACTGCAGAGGCTGACATTTGCGCCATTATAGGTAGAAAATCTCCCTTCTGAGGAGCTGCCCTGCCATTCATTTCAGAATGAGAACAAGCCCCACTCTCCCTCTAATCGATGCTCATTACCGCTTTGGTGTTGACTTATTTGCTGCTGTTGTTTGTTCTTTCATGTTTTAATGAAGTACATATTCTTTTATGGGTCACTTAGCTTCTCATAAGGAGGGGTCACATTGTACAAGGACATTTAACCTGGAGACCCTAAATAAGTGACTTGGAACCCAACCTGAATGGGACAAACAAGCCATTCAGTATCAGGAGAAATCCTCATGCTGCTATTTGAACATGAATTGGACACCAGACTTGACAGAAAACATATCAAACTGTCACGAATGACACTCTGAAATCACAGTGGTGGAGCAAAACAGCAAAAGAGTACAAATGCCCATTGACTCTTACTGAAAATACAGACAAAAGCCAAGACTGCTTTCTGGGAATGTCATTGCTTTTTATAAAGAAGGGAGGAGGAGCACCCAGGTCATCACATCGGTGATTGTCCTCTCTGCTGTAGGCTGTAGAAATGGGCTTCCTTCAAGATCTTGTTGATGTTGTAGTAAGGACCTTGTCCTTGGCACAGTGCATGGTCTTCGTGTGAGAACTCGAGGACATTGGAGTAAAGTTCAGCAATGTTTCGGTTTACGCTGCTTTCTGGTACACTTCCTCGTACTGGGTTATTGATGCTGCTGTGGTTTCTTTCATTAGCACTGCTTGACGACTGGAAGGAGAAAGACAGAAGGAGGATGGCTGTTATGATACTGTCATCATTTCCTGTTCAGCTTGAAGAATACTGGCATCATGCTCTACAAAAGGCTCCACAGTCTATGAAGTGCAATCACTTGGGTAGCTCCTTCCCACCTGACAGCACTGCTATAGCTCAAACTGGGGTTAATGGCACCCATTTGATACAGCAAGAAAGAGATGTTTTACAACCCAAAGACAAGTCTTTGAGAATGTCTGTTTGAAACCTCCAAAACCCTTCATATATCCTCTGATCCTATGGCACCATGCACATGAATTACCTGAACCAGGGAAGAAGCTCCCAACAGCCAGGACAAAGCAGCAATCAATATTACAGAGTGTGATAGGGATAAATGAGTAAAATGGAATGCAAGCCCAAGTCCCAATGTGGCAAAGAAATCACGGGGAAAGCTCTACTTACACAGACATGCACATGTGCGCATGTGTATACATACCAATAACAGGATCTTTCCATGCCTATCCCCAAGAGTGGATGTATATGCACGCCCTATGACAATACAAGCAAGATTCCACTCGTACTTTGATATGATTTTGATATTTGTTAATGAGAACTGTAGGCCATCAGCAAGCATTTCTGATGTTTAACACAGACTGGTCCCCAATCGTTGTTTTAGTATAGTTTGCATATAGTGAGTTTGCTCTCAATATTGTCTTTCTTGAAGTCGCTGCATTCTGTCATATTGGTGATATCCTGTGGGATCCCACCCAAAGAGCCATATTCTGGGGTTCTGTAAACGAGGGATACAACTCAGTGATAGAGTGATTTTCTCACATGCATGGGACGTTGGTGTTCATCTCTTTGGGTACAGGAACACACACTCATGAAGTTCTTGCCTCTAATCTTAAGACTATCAAAGGAAGAGGAGATGATCACAATGACCCTTATGTGATCAGAAATGTTGAACACTATTGGTATCCTATGTCTGATAAGGTCATCTTTCCCCATGATAGCTGTAATAATGACAGAAACCAAGATGTGCCATCATTTTCCGGGCATGTGGAACTGCTCAGTCTACTATATCACCTACAGGTATCCAATGAGTATTTATGCAATGAGATTCATGCACTCAAAGACTGTACATGAGAGACACAGAAGTCAGATGCATCTGTGCGTGAGTAACCATCAAATAGCTACCAATGGATTTAGGGGCTACGCTTGTGAAAGAGGTCAAGAGGAATTCAAAGAAAGTATGTCCCCTATAAGGCCTCTAATGTAAAAATTTAGATGTAGCAATTTTACTATATGGTTTGTTTATAAACACACAAAGCCAGGCAATGTATCACATTGGATAAAACACCCAGTACACACTCTGGTTTCTGTAAGGTAGATTTCCTTTCTTGGTTGTTTCATGTTGTTGTGTGTTTTTTTTTTAATGGAAAGCAGGGTAATCATCACAAATGGGAGCATTTTACTTTGCACTCTGTGTCAGGAAGATGATTGTATCATACAAAGACTTGATATATTACACTGAGGGGCCCTGGGGTATGGTGACAACAATGGAGAGCTTGCCTAGCACACAGAATGCACTGGGTTTGAGCCCACTTCAGAATTACATGTGCTGAGCAGTACTCCTGTAGAGCCAGGTGGACTGTGGAGGATTTGAATGCTAAGGTTATGATCATCTTCAGCAACATGGGCAAGTTGTGGTTTACCTGAGTTACCTGAGACCCTGCCTGTGAGAACTCACAGGAAACCTCTCTGTTTCTAATTTCTAGCTGGCGTACAAAATTTTTACCTCAGTGGTGTGGTGGCATCACTATTACAGTAATGCTCATTGTACAACTTAAGCATCTTGGATATTAAAAACCAGAAACCAACAAAGAGTTTATGTAAGGGAAGTAACTTCCAGGGTTCATGAGCACACATCTATAATACAGCACTCCAAAGGCTGAAGATCTAGAGGACAGTCTGGGCTACATATGATCTCCAGGATAGCCTCAGCTATCTATCAAGAAGCTACCAAAACAAAAACCCAGACAGATGGACAGGCAAACACACACGAACGAAGTAAGAATGAAAAAAAGAATGCAGAAGGAAATTCAACTAATATAAACAATACATCATCTATTCATAGTCTTCAGACAATATCAGTTGTGCTTTTCCTAAAAAAGAAATGATATTCTTGATTTCTTATGGGATGACTATATTTCCCAAGTCCTTCGAAAAACTTAAAGTGTAGTTAATAAATGTCAACATTACGTATTGTTTGGAAAAATTCTCATGTTGTCTTAGATTTTCCCATTGTTGTGATGAAACCATGAGCAATGTAACTTACAAAAGTGAAGCTCATAGCTTCAGAGGTCAGCCAGCGACCAAGACCACTTTGGGGGCTACATGGCAGCAGGAAGGTAGACATGGTGCTGGAACAAGTTCTGAGAGCTTGACGTACAACCAAGAGGGAGGAAGGAAGGAAGAGAGGGAGGGAGGGAGGGAGGGAGGAGGGGAGAAAGGTAGAAAGGGAGGGACAGAGACAGACAGAGAGGTAGGATGGGCATGTCATGGGGCTTGAAACCTCAAAGCCCACCCACATAGTGACATACCTCCTAATACTTCCCAAGTGGATTTAGGAATGAAGATTGAGTACATAAATATATGAGCCTATTGGGGCTATTCTTACTCAAACCACCACATACTCATACAGTTTGAGATGGGAAACCATTGCTTCTACTTTTGTGATATCTTCACTTTCCATCTAATCTACATCAAGTCAGTCATAGGCAAAACAAAGATTCACTTTGTCAGTAACTGAATAACAGTATGCTACTACAATGCAATGAAAATTTTTTATGAGATTCAGTTCCTTCTGACTTCAAAACAAAGATTAGAGAAATAAACTAGAATGCTAGAAAAGAGACCTTGGGAAGAGTGCTCTTATGATACAAAGTGGCAAAGACAGCCTACCCTCAGCTCCCTAGGCAGGTCTTCCACCATCCACAATGGCTATTCATCAAATCAACTGTCCTCCCACTTACAAAGCCTGGACTTTGTAAGGCTTTTGCTGTGAGAATAGCCTTGAGGAAAATTTTTTATTTGGAAATGTTTATAATGCAGGATCAATGGGGAATTTGTCTATTGTGTGATTAGCTTGCCCTTTCGGCAGCCCAAATGGCATTCCTAGCAGAGATATTTACACCTTCCTATAATTCAGTTTCAGAGTGAGTTAATTTCTCAGAACATAGAAGACCTGAAATATTTCAAGATCTCCAAAATTTAATTGACACATGAATGACCCTTAGCATGTTCTGACTGCTCCCAGAAAAGTATTTTTAGAATGCCCACCCATGTACGAAGAACAATCCATTATGGAAAAAAGTAGAATTTTTTGGCACAAGGGTGGCTCATATCTTTAGTCCCAGCACATGGAAATGAGAGGGACTTGCATCTCTGTGAGTCTGATGTCAACCTGGTCTACACACTGAGATCCAAGATAAGCAGGGTTACACAGTGAAACCCTGCCTTGAAAACAAACAAACAAGAGAACAAAAAAGATGGATTGATTTATGTGTCCCTGAGTGTAGTCTATGTGCACCAGGAGTACTTAGGTGCCTGTGCAGCTCACAACAGGGGAATTCATGCTCTTCAACTGGAGTTACAGGTGGAGAAAAACACCACAATATGGATGTCCAAATTCTGAGAGAGAAGCTACTGGTCCCAACTGATGACCCATCTCTCCAGCCACACAAAGCCCATTCTTCTTTCTATGCACTCTCAACACACTCGAGCACTTGTTTTGGGCTCACCCCTGCAGGTCCATGCACTCCATAAAATAAAAGGATATTTCTGAAGAATCTGGGGAAGAAGATCTCACCATTTAAAGTTTCCAAAGGTTCTAAACAATGATGTGGCCTAGACGCATGGGCAAAGGCAAGGTTATACTTTGTTGAAGACTTTAATAAAATCTGCATGTTTCCCTCTGAGTCAAGGAAGAAGTGTGGTCAACAGAGAAGTGGTTTGATGACAGGTCAGACAATTGCCTGTGTGGCTTTCTTATTGATCAGTTAGCTCAGAAGCCTACCCAAGTGGACTGCACTTGGGAGAGAATGCTGTGTAGTCATAGGCCTTTGCAATGCCCAATCTATCCAAACACATGCTTGTGGATTTACTACTAGAACAGGAATCTCATCTTGTCCTCAGAGGCCCCTGAGCTGGAACTGACTTGAAAGACTCTTTCATGAGGTCTGTACTTCATGGGGATGAGCTTCCAAAAGAAGGAAGCAGCCAGCAGTCCTACCCAGCTATGATGCCTGTGAACCACGACGACCAACATGGTAAAATAACCTTAAGGGTTCAGGAGTGGCACATGCACAGGTGGTGACCTATGGATCCTCAATCTTCAGTCCTGCTCAGGAGGAGGAAAATCATACCTGATACAGGACACCTAGGGATAGATATAGTATAGGAATCTCCAGAAGCAGTAACTGCCCCTTTAAGAAAACATCATAATCCCTAATTATACTGCAAATATCTAGCCTTATACCCGGATAGAAGTGCAGTCCTCATGCAGCATCATGGAAACGTCTTCTTCCAACAGAGATCACTGAAGAAAGCCACAACTAATGAAAATGCAGCACTGTGGAGCCCAGTCCCAACAGACACAAGGAAGAGAGTGGAAGAGGGAAAGAAAAATACCTTGAAACAGAGGATCATGAAGTTTCCTGTGAGCCAGTGTCTCCTGGGAATGTCAGAAGCTACACCCATGGTCCCACCAATGTGATGGCATAAGAGTGAACTGAAGAACAACCACCACAGACATGCCAAAGTGGCCAGGGAATGCCGGGCACACCTCAGTGCTATGAAAAAGAAAAATGAAAACAAACCTATAGGCAACAAAGGGACACTGGTAGTGGGAGAAAAAGCCCTCAATTTGAATATCCGATACCAAATGGCCACTCCAGAAGCCATGCAAAATATAATATTATAGAGACTGAATACGTTGTATTTTGAGTCTCTCTCTTCCTCCCCCCACCCCCGTGTGTCTGTGTTTATGTGTTTGTGCATGCATGCATGCATGTGTGATTTCAACAAGTGCCAAACTTTGGTACTGAGCAAAAACGAGCAGTGTATGAAAGGTTTTCAGGGACAAAGGGACGGTTGAAAGGAGGTAAGTATATTATAATCCTAAAAAAAAAATGACTGGAAGATGAAGTTTTCATTTATCCTATGTACATTGGTGTTTTGCCTGTACGTTTGTCTGTGTCATCCTATGCTCACGGGAGTTTTGCCTCCATGTATGTCTGTGTGAATAGAAAGCATAAAGGAAGACTGTAGAACTTTGGGTATGACGATAATTCAAGCATCTCAGCCTTTCCAGGATAGGAACAACCAGAGAGCTACCATAAATGGGGTGGTTCTAAATGCATAAGCATTGTCAGGGCATAAAAAAAGTGAGTAGAAAGTAGTAGTGGTAAGTATGTCTGTGTGAATGCATCAGATGCCTTGGAACAGGAGTTACATACTACAGGTGTGAGCTACAATGTGGTGCTGGGAATTGAACCTGGTCTCCTGGAAAATCAGCAGTGATGAGTTGAGCATGTGAAGGGTGCACAGAAGCCTAACCTAAGTAGATGTGAGGCCCATAATCCACTTTTCTCATTTGTCTGTCTGCTGTTCTCTTGGAACATGAGCATCAGGTCCCGTCTGATTGAGAGCAGAGTAAAGGCTTGGGACCTGCACTAGTAATCCACATGCTCTCCTTGAGTCTCCATTTCTTGTTTCACTCACTCATCAGAGAACACTGTGAAGCCACTGTTCTCTATCAGAAAGACAGACATGTACAGAAGCTTTCGTCTTTATGTTTGCACTACCATATCTCATACCTTAGAACCAGGGAGCAGATTTACATGCAGACTTCTAAAGATGCCAACCTTGGGAACAAAGGCAGTGTTCACATTTAGGTGACCATATGCAGCAGAATCTTCAATGGGTCAAGAACTCTACTTGCTTGACTCGGGTAGATCTAGGTACATTTTATCCAAAACCTACCTGTGTCTGTCCCAGAGGAATGGCGTGCGTTGACAAGCCTTTCATCTCTTGCTTGAGAAAGGTAAAAGTCAGCCATACTTACTCATTGCCTGATGAGAGCTGCCTAGAAAACCTTTACAATGCTCCCTCCTCACTTATGCTTCCATTCAAACCATGCTGTGTTACCCCTTACTGGTTGTTAAAGCTAAGACTGTGGAAGCTGAAATGCCAACTCGTCGGCATAATCATCCCTAAAGCTCTCCCACGTCCCTTCACACAACCCCACTTTGCTTTTTGTTTTTTTCAGGGAGAAACCAAGAAGAGCATTGCAGCTAGTAGCCCGCCACTCTGTTCTTCAAGTTTATGTCTTTCCTAACCATAGAAGGTGGGGTTTGATTCTCCCTCCCTATTTGCAAGGTGAGGGAATTTCTGAAACCTCATTCCTCCTGGTTGGGCTTGGGAAAACATCTCTGTGGGTCCTGTCTCTGTTCCGCTGCACAGTAAAGCTGTGCTTATGACAATACTTAAAATCCTGCTCTGCCTCAAAACCATTGCAGCCACAGAGAAGACTTTCATGAGTGTGTCTGGAGGGTTCTCTTGCCAACATGGAGATGGAAATGAATGCCACAGAGTGGGCAATGAGTCAAATGGAGAAGCTGTGTGGTCATCGCTCCTACCTCTATAGCGTGAGGGTCCTGGAAGGCCTGGTCCTTCCTATTCCTCTTTGATTGAGGGTCATCTTGGTTGTCCTCCTCGTTGTCATCTCTTCTCCTTTTCCTGAAAATAGTTTTCAGAGGGAGAGAAAAACCTGTCGTCATTCAGGATTGATCTTTTGGGTGCTTAACTTTCAGCCCTGTGCCAATACCCAAATCTGCGGCCTTGTCTAGGATTAGAACAGTCAGAGCTGCTCTGATGGATTCAGAGTCTGCAGGTAGATGGCACTAGGGAGTGGAGCAAACATGTCAAACAGGAATCCTAGGAATCCTAGGTGTGCCTGAAACCCAAGTTCAAGTTCCCTAAATCAGAATCTTAATTTGAAGCACTGCTTGGGACCAAAACATAAAGAATTTTATAGTCAAACATTAGAACTCTACCTGACCAGGTTCATTTTCTTCATTCTCTGAAATAATCGCTCCAAGTTAGATGATTTTAAGCCCTGCCATAGGGCAACTCAAGATATGTGAGCCTTCTTTGCCTATTCACTCTTGTGTCCCTTCTGCCTGTGGCTAGAAACAGACACGTCCTGTGTACTGTCAGATCATTCCTGTTGCTATAACATCAAGTATGATGTCACTGTAGCTAGTTGACTTGACTGCCACCATGACACTCTGGCTCATGACTTCCCTAAAACTGTCTAAAAGGGTTTTCATGCTTCATTTCCTTATATCTTCCCCCATGCCCTCTTTCCACAAATAATTAGTTTGTGATATTTGACAGTATTATTCTTGAATATTCTACATATGCTATTATAGAGATCATCTTGATCACTTACTATATTGAAGATAGTTGGTAGAATTTTAGACATATATTTGTCTGAGTTCACTTATTTTTTCCTAGTTTTCAGTGTTGCTTTATTGTCTGAGAGAATTCTTCATGGTCAGACATCGTACTTACTTTAAACACTTTTCAATCAAACTGTCTACAAAAATGAAGCTGGATATAGCAAGCAGAGGGCATGCCCAAAGAAGTGTTAACACACATCACTGGCTGAGTCTATTGCCAGTGACTCTTGCAAATATTTCCTGACTTATCTCCTTAGAATAAGTTAAAGTAGAGAGCAGCCTTCAGAGATCCCGTGGATCTGTGTCTTGCTTCAACAGTGTTTGGATGGAACAGACCTGGGGCCTCCCTTTGTTAGCTTCTACCGCTCCTCATCTGCAGTCGCAGCTTCCAGGACCATCACCTCGCCTCCTTCTGCTCCCAGGACCAGCCAGCATTGTCTCTTTGCGGGTAGCTCCAGACTGCGTCTCAACCATGACTTCCCAGATTCGTCAGAATTATTCCAGCGAAGTGGAGGCTGCCGTGAACCCCCTGGTCAACCTTCACCTGTGGGCCTCCTACACCTACCTCTCACTGGGCTACTATTTTGACTGGGATGACGTGGCTCCGGAGGGTGTAGGACACTTCTTCCGCGAATTGGCCGAGGAGAACCGCAAGGGCGCCAAGCGTCTCCTCAAGTTGCAGCACGATCGCGGTGGCCGTGCACTCTTTCAGGATGTGCAGAAGCCATATCAAGATGAGTGAGGTAAAACCCAGGAGGCCATGGAAGCTGCTGTGGCCTTGGAGAAGAACTTGAACCAGGCCCTCTTGGATCTTCATTCCCTGGGCTCTGCCCGCACAGATCCTCATCTCTGTGACTTCCTTGTAAACCACTTCCTGGATAAGGAGGTGAAGGTCATCAAGAAGATGGGCAACCACCTGACCAACCTCCGAAGGTTGACTACTGGGCCCCAGTCGTCTCTGGGCGAGTACCTCTTGAGCGGCTCACTCTCAAGCATGGCTAGGAGGCCTCTCCTTCCGAGGGGCTCCCACCTCTGCTCTGCACCAGCCCGCCTCAGGACCTTCACTCGAACCTCTCAAGAAGCCACTAGGAAGCTTTGTAACGCCCTGGAGCCCCTCTCAAGTCTTGGATCAAGTAAAAATAAAGCCTTTTAAAACAGCAAAAAAAATAAATAAATAAGTTAAAGTGGAAAATTCACTGCGTCAGAGGCAATGCCGAAGATGTTGCACTTGATATTTAATGTAAAGTGTTTCTTTAACGGAGAAATACTCTGGAAGTGAAAAAAATAATGAAATATTGCATGTCTAAATCAAATAATATCATCATGATACAGATGCTGTATGGATAAAGTTATTCAGGAGATTTGTACGTGATGTTATTTTGTAAAAAAAAAAAAAATACTTAGCCTGTGTGGGTCTTTCCTCAAGTATTTGTGCAAAGCAGACCCATTTTACATAGTTTTAGCCACATGTCAAAAATGAAAGAATTTTGAAATCTGTTAAATTCTCCAAGCATAAGCTTTCCTGTGACGTAATCATGTCCACAAATACAAGAATATATTCCTAAATTAGGGTATTGTTCAATGTATTTTTAAAAATTTGAAATTACATTTATGTATTTCTCTGTGTGTGTCTGTGTGCAGATACATTGTATGGCCTATGGGTGGTGGCTGAAAGGCAACTCATTGTAGCTTTTTCTTTCCTGATTTTACATGAAATCTGATTGAAAACACATCATTAGGCTCGGGATCAATGGCCTTTAACCAATTTATCATTCAATAATTTCATAGATGTATAGAATTTGCTATGATCAATCCCATCATAAAATTGCTGTTCTTCCCCTCATGCCATATTTCCCTCCCAACTATATGTAATTTTTAACATCCTCCTAAGACCATGTAATGCTGCCAGTATGTGCAGGGCTTTAAGAATATCTATTGGCGCATGGGTCACTTCTCAGGAGCCAAATCCCTTACAAAGCTGGGTTCTTCCCCAATAAACATCACTTGCTAAGAAGTCCTCAGCTAGCCTTGTAAATTCATCAACTGCTTCCTAATCCATGCGAAGATTTTTCCTGCCTTGATCTTGTGTATGTGTTGTACATGTGGGCACAGCTACAATGGAATTCATGTGGGCAACAGTGTTGTCATGTCCTGTAAATGGAATTTCCTGACAAACATCCACCACTCCTGACTTTTACAATTGTTCCTTCCATTCTTCCCTGATGGTCCCTGAGACTTGGAATGGACAGATTCATGCTTTAGATGACCCGTTCTGCGGGCTTGGGGGCATCCAAGTCTCTTATTCTTTGACCATTAGAGGTTCCAGTTTTAATTGCCATCTACTTCAAATGGTGGCTTTCTTGTGAGTGTTGAGAGAAGAACTAATGTATGGATATAAAGAAATGTTAGAGGGAAGTATAATACAGTTTCCATTAAACAGAATAATAGTACTAAATTCTCTTTAATGCTTAATAATCCAGAGACTTTGACTGCCAACACTTTCGCTGGAGACTTATTCCTCAAGGATTTAATATCCAGTGTCTGTGGGACATTTGAGCCTTTACAGTCCCTGATTTCCAGCAGCAGCGTGGAGCAGAAGTAGGGAGCCCTCCCAAGTTTTACATTTCTTCCTTAGAATGCTCGGGTCCTTGATCCTAACATCCAGGCTCTAGGGTCTACAGTGTTGGGACCCTTGGCCCCTGAGAAGGGTTCTTGTCACAGGTGCAAGACGTAGAATGCCAAGACCTTTGGCCTTTCCAGAATGCCAAGACCTTTGGCTCTTCCAGAGTCCTCAAACACTTTCAGGGAGGTAGATCCCACCCTTTTCTACCCCTGGCTTTTCTCAGCCTTCTGTCTTTCTTCAGCACCAGTGCTCTGCCTCCTCTGCCTTTCTGTTGTTCCTTGTTGCATCCTCTCCTCCTGCTCCCCATCATTTCTGCCTCAGCCTGTGTGGCCCAAGAACTCTTCCACTGCCCCTTGCTGTCCCTGGTGCTTCACCAAGGGCTGCTGCCTCTGCAGGGACAGCAGGTACTGCTCTCTGAGCTGCTGTCTCGGGTGCCATCTCCTCTTCAAGCTACCAGCTTAGCCCAGGGTGTCACGAAAAAACAAAATCCCAGACCCCAAACTGGCAAGAACAAACCACAAGGGACGTTCTTCTAATGGACCTGACATTACAACAGCAGAGGGCAAGCTGACCCAGAAAGAGAAGCAAGCTGCCAGCTCATACAGCAGGAATGGGGGTGCAGGAAATGTCTTTGAATCAGTGACTTCACAACCCTTCATGCTAATAGAATGTTGTGAACTGCACCAATGGCAGCCATCCCACTGGGCCACCAGGGCAAGTGTTGCCCTTTGACCCTGGTGAAATGGCTGTAGAGTCTTCTGAAGTGTATGTCCAGGGCTGCAATGCCAAAATACAAACCCTGACATAAACCTCTTAAAGCTATTTGAAAACACCCTGGCAGGTAGAGCACCTTCTGGAACAGGAGCTGGCACACATATGTTTGTGCATTGCAGTCTGCACAAGGCATCTGTGCACTGTTCCAAGGCACCAGGATACAACCAAGGCATTATGGTAGGCTTCTGAATGGGAACTGCATAAGGCTGACAGGCAGAAGTCCGGGCTTGGAAGTCTGAATCACATGCAGAGAACATTCAAAGGATGTTTAGAGTCAAGGAAATCTCCAGATTGTACTAACAGTTTCAGAATTTAACAGCACTTAAAATTATTGAACAGTGATAAATGGGGCTTAATATCCCAGGGCTGGAGGGAGAGGCAGGTCTCTGTGATCTGTCGCAGAAGGACAAGCATTACTTGGCATTTTAAACACAATTTTCTGAAAGTAATTGGTGTGGGATGGTAGCAGGAAAGGGCAGACATTTTAACAGAATACAATAAGTGGGGTAAACTATGTCTAAAAGTGGCCCGAGTGTTAAAGGACATCTAAAGAGCAATGGGAAATGCAGTAACCACTGTGTCCCCTTAATGCTCTGCTTTGCCCAGTTAGATAACAGATTAATGCAAGCAGAGAGGTGCTGTAGAAATCAGGCAGGGATGATTTTGTTCTATGGCACTGGGCAAGTCTTTAGACCACACCAAAACTTACCAGAAGGCAGGGTAGCAATGAAGGCTTAGTGTACATACAAAGATTCACATGGTGGGATACACATTTAATTCCAGAACCCAGGAGACAGAGGCAGGTGGATATCTGTAAGTTTGAGGCCAGCATGATCTACAGAGTGAGTTTCAGGACAGTGAAAGCTACATAGTGAGACCCTGTTTCAAAACAACAAACACTCAGAAAAAAAACAAGCAAACAAACATCCTCCTAAACATTCAAACTGAAATCCTTAAGATCACCCACTTTAACAGTGAGACTTTTGAGATTCAGATGGCTTTTGGGTGGGTCTGGCAGTAGGTTTCATGACCACAGCAGAAAGGCCTCAAAGTCATTTTGAGTGTTCTCTCAGGCTGTGGCAGGGAGTGTCACAGGGGAAGCTTTAGTGCTAGGTGTCAGGAGGTCCTTTTGAAGCACTCACTAAATCTTGGAGATTCCTAAATGGTCCCAAATGACAGAGTCCTTAGACTTCATTGCAAGCAGGGAGGAGGTGACAAGGCCTGCCATGGGACACACAGGCAGGGATAAAAAGGCCTATCTTCAGGGAGCTGGTATGGATAGGGTGACCTCCTGTGTACCTGAGACCTGCAGAGGCCCCTGAGGAGCAAAGGGTCCCCTCTGCCTCTCAGCTTCTTACCTCTGCCTTGATCATTCCAGAAAGTTCAACAGAGGACACCAGTAAATACAGGATTGGGGGTATGGGACCCAATTGACCACTTTTGGAAGCAAATGAATCTAGTTAGTGGTGGTGACATCATATACCCAACTAGAGCTTTCAACCTCTCTGCTGGCATTTTCCTAAAGGGCTGCCTGATATGGAATCTATCTGCCAAAGCAAGCTTTAATATTGAACTCAGAGGCACTTTCTTTTGGAAGGCCAAATATGAACTCTCACAAATGATGGGTTTTTAGAAGAGAGTGGATGGGGTCGGTGATGGGGTTTTTACTTCATTGTTTTACTCATCCCATATGGTTTTCAGTTTGTATACAAACAGTTAACAAGCATGCATTGTAGTGAGAGCTGCGGGCTGTGTTCCTGCCGCCCTAGCTCCTGGTCGCCTGGCTAGCTTATGCCCCGAAATAACAACACACAAACTGTATTCTTTTAAACACTGCTTGGCCCATTATATCTAGCCTCTTCTCGGCTAACTCTTGCACCTGGACTAGCCCATTTCTAATAATGTGTGTAGCACCCCAAGGTGCGCTTACCGGGAAGATTCTAGCCTATATCCATCCTGGGTCGGAGCTTCATCGAATCTGTCCCAGAGAGGAGAGCTATCAAGTCTGAGCTCACTTCCTCTTCCTCCCAGCATTCTGTTCTGTTTACTCCACCCACCTATGTTCTAACCTATGAGGGCCAAGCAGTTTCTTTATTTTTTAACCAATGACCTTCCTCCATCAATGCATTTCACAGAACCGCAATAACCAGTTGAACCTGGTGAGGAAGTACCTTGCTTCTAAGAGGACACATGGCTGTAGAGCTCCCCAGTAGATACCGGGAGGATTAATTAAGAACGGGACTTTGATTTAATACAAAATTTTGAAAAGAAGTTTTTGTGTGCTGACTACATTTCTTAAGCATAACTAGTTAAACTAGAAGTTTGTGACTAATAATTGTAGAAAAACACAGCAGTGCTGTTGCATTTTCTGAGCACTTTTGCTCCTTTGCTGGGTGTCTGGGAACACAGCCTTGGTAACCTTAGTAACCTGTGGGCCAGGAACAAAGACAAAAGTGCTTCATTTGCATCAGAATCTAGCTGATTGTATTAAAGCAAATCTCTTTGGAAACTCTGTTTTCAGATCTAGTGGGGTGCCTACCTGCACCCAGGTAAGAAGGGAATTTTTCTTCTGGGACTGGCTTAGTGACTCAAGCCTTATTCCTGTATCTCTAGGGGTAAGGGCATAAACAGTTAATTTCCTGAGGCTATGAGCTTATGTTAATTGAAACCAAGGTGAGGAGTAAATATGAAATATTAATAGGTCATTAGTTTGGAGCACAAGGCCAATAGATTGCGTCTTCCTGAGTCTGATGCTAGAGAATTTAGGGCTATGCAGACCTGTTTATCAAAGAGAACAGACAAATTGTGTCTCTGCTCCTTGCCTCCTGATTAGGACTCCTTTCTTGTCAATGAATCCTGTCAGTAAGCATAGGTATGGGGGGGACAAACAAAAAGACTTGACCATTAGAACAAAGGTTTGGCTAAGTGAATACTTTCACACCAGGGCTTTACAGTGTGGAAAAGGTTGCTCATACAGGAAAAGTCAGGTTTCAAGAATGATTTATACACTGTTGGAATATTATGGAAGGGAAAAATGTCATGATTTTACAAGATTTCTACTTAATTGATGTGGCTATCCAAAATACAAGTGTTCCCTATGTTGTTTTTTTTTTTTTAATTTTTACTGAATTTATTAAAGTAATATATTGTATAAGATATTTTATAGGCTTACTCACAGTAAAATATTAGACTAAAATTTAATTGTTTGTGGATTGACCGTTCTAAATCATTCTAAAAACACCTTTTTAAATAAACCTTAACAGTGAATAGCAAAAACATATACAATAAACATAAATCAAAGATTGATAATATAGTTTGAAATCTGATCCCTACTCACTGCAAAGTGACCGAATCAAAATGATGCTTGACATTCCATGTCCAGCAGGTCCTTCAGCATTTAAAAGACTTCATTACTTTAAAATTTATCATCAAGAAAATGTAAGAGAAAGCTAAGATCACTCAGTTTATCAATAGATATAAATTATTGTGCTTTATTGTCTCTGTGTGGATATTTTGGGGTATGGTTGACTCCTTGTAAAATCATTTGTGCCCTCTATCCTCTGTGCTTTTGTTCTTGCCAGGACAAATAAGCATTCAGAGTACACCCTGACACGTGGTTGCCTTCTGTGGACCTAAACTCCAAATCCTGGCCTTGTATTTGAGATCCCTTTTCACTCCAGATTTTTTTATTTGGTGATCTTCCTAAGGCACTTTTGCTCAAAGTTCACTATTTCTGATGAAAATCTAGTCTTTCTCCACATTCCTCCAACAATGTTTTTCCCCCCTCTCAAGGAAGCTCTTCTCCAAACCCTCTGTTATTAAATTAATGATCATTGTATATTTTCATAATACTTTCCACACATGATACCCACATTTCAATAATGTTATCTATTTTATTGTCTGTTCTGACCACAAGTATGCATGTTGCATAAAACCAGTCTTTATTAAGATGACTTACGAAAGGTCAGGTTACCCTGACTCTATTCTTCCTCCAATTGAGAGCTACATTTGCCAGAAACTAATTACTTCTCAGTTTTCTTTTTTTTTCTATTTCTCAGCTTTATTACTAATTAGATTTTTTTTTATTTTTTTTATTCTTTTTTAATTAAAATTTCCAACTGCTCCCCGTTTCCCATTTCCCTCCCCCTCCTCCCACATATTGCCCCCTCCCCCTGCTCCCCTCCCCCTATCCCCACTCCTCTTCTCCTCCCCCCAGTCCACTCCCCCTCCCTCTCGATACTGAATTTTGCATGCAAATGGATGGAAATAGAAAATACGATCCTGAGTGAGGTAACCCAGACCCAAAAAGAAGATCATGGGATGTACTCACTCATAATTGGTTTCTAGCCATGGATAGGGGCCACTGAGTCTATAATTTGTGATCCTAAAGAAGCTAAACAAGAGGGTAAACCCAAGGAAAAACATATAGATATCCTCCCAGCTATGGGAAATAAACAAGATTGATGGGCAAAAAATTGGAATCTTGGGGGGTGGGGTGGGATGGGGATGAGGGGTGATGGGGAGAGAAAAGTGTGAAGGAGAGGATGAGGGGAACTGGGGGAATCGGGGTGATTGAGGTTAAAGGAAGGTTGGATTGGGGAGCAGGGAAACTCATATCTTAGTTAAGGGAGCCACCTAAGGGTTGGCAAGAGACTTGAACATGGAATGGCTACCAGATGCCCAGGGCAATGTCCCCAGTTAGTTCATTGGGGCACCTGAGGATAGGGAACCTGAAATGAACCTATCCTATAATCATACTGATGAATATCTTGCATATCGCCATAGAACCTTCATCTAGCGATGGATGGAGATAGAGACAGAGACCCACACTGGAGCACTGGACTGAGCTCCCAAGGTTATAATGAGGAGCAGAAGGAGAGAGAACATGAACAAGGAAGTCAGGACCATGAGGGGGGCACCCAACCACTGAGACAGGGGGGCCGATCTATTGGGAGCTCACCAAGGCCAGCTGGGCTGCTACTGAAAAAAACATGGGATAAAACCGGACTCTCTGAATGTGGCGGACAATGAGAGCTGACGAGAGGCCAAGGAGAATGGCACGGGAACTTTCATCTAGCAATGGACCGAGAGAGAGACAGAGACCCAATTTGGAGCAACCGTCTGAGCTCTTAAGGTCCAAATGAGGAGCAGAAGGAGGGAGAACATGAGCAAGGAAATCAGGACCACGAGGCGTGCACCCACCCACTGTGACAGTGGAACTGATCTATTGGGAGCTCTCCAAGGCCAGCTGGACTGGGACTGAATAAGCATGGGTTGAAACTGGACTCTCTGAACAAGGCGGACAATGAAGGCTGATGAGAAGCCAAGGACAATGGCACTAGGTTTCGATCCTAATACATGAACTGGCTTTGTGGGAGTGTAGCCTGTTTGGATGCTCACCTTCCTGGACCTAGATAGAAGTGGAAGGACCTTGGTCTTCCTGTAGAGCAGGGAATTTGGACTGCCCTATGTTGTTGAAGTGGAGTTTCTCATATGGAATGTACAAATTCCCATGAGTCTATCCAGTGGTCTCTTACCTGTGGGCTCACATCACTGGTGAGTGGGAGAGAAGCATCCATCTACAAGCTGCTATGCGCATAGTTGAGCAAGTGTCATTGTGGTATGTTTAGGCATCCTTTGGGTATATGCCCAGGAAGTCTTGAGGTAGATCAAGTCTCAGTTTTCTGAGAAAACAACATATTGATTTCCAAAGTGGCTGTAAAAGATGGCAATCCCACCAGCAGAGGAAGAGTTTTGCCCTTCTGCCATATCGTCTTCAGTGTAGGTTCTCATTAGTGTTTTTGATCTTAGCCATTCTAACAGGTATAAGATGGAATCTCACATATATTAATTTTCAAATCCCTGATAGCTAAAGATGTTGGAAAATTCTTTGTTTCTTGGCCATTTGACATTCCTCCATTGAGAATTCTCTGTTTAGATCTATACACCATTTTAAATTGAGTTATTTTTTAATGTCTAGTTCTTGATTTCTTTATATATTCTGAATATCAGCCTTCTGTGAGATGTGGGGTTGGTGAAGATTGTTTCACATTCCATAGGCTGCTGTCTTATACTATTGACTATATCCTTTGTCTAACAGAAGCATTTCAGTTTCATGAGGTCCCACTTATTGTAGATCTTAGTGCCTACACTATTGGTGCTCTACACTATTGGTACTCTACACTATTGGTGCTCTTTTCAGAAAGTTACTTTATATTGTCTGTGCCTATTGTGAAGGGTATTGTTCCCCTGATTCCTTTCTCAGACTGTTTATTGTTTGTACATATGAGGGCTACTTTTTTAAAGTTAATTTTGCATGTAGTCACTTCACTGAAGTTCTTTATCAGATGTAGGGTTTCTCTGGTACAATTTTTGAGGTGACTTATGTATACCATCTTATCATCTGTAAGTAATGATACTTTGACTTCTTTCTTTCAAATTTGAATCCCATTGATCTCATTTTGTTCTCTTATTGTTCTAGCTAGAACATCAAGTATTATATTGGATAGATATGGAGAGTAGACAGCCTTGTCTGTCTCTAATTTTAGTGAAATTGCTTTGAATTTCTCTCCATTGAATTTGATGTTGGTTATTGACTTGGTGTATATTGCATTTACTAGGTTTAGATATGTCCCTTGTATCACTGATCTCTCTAAAGCTTTTGTCATGTAAGGGTGTTGGTGTTGGATTTTGTCAAAGGCTTTTACAGCATTTAATGAGATACTAATGTGGATTTTTCTTTTAGTGGTTGTTTACATTGATGGAATTTCATATGTTGAACCATCCCTGTTTCTCTGTTATAGAGCCCTCTTTATCATGTTGAATGATGTTCTTGATATGTTCTTGGATTTGATTTTTGAGCATTTTATTGAATATTTTTGGATCAACGCTCATGATGGAAATTGGTTTCCTTCTTTGTCTTTTAATCATTTTGTGTTGCCTCTGAAGTTTTTGTTTGATTCTGAGGTTTCATTTTCAGTATTATTTTAGTTTGGGTTTTCTTAGTTATTCTACTTCTTCGTTAAGTTCTACTTCATTGTCTTGAAATATTTTTAATATTTTATTCAACCATTTGTATTTTATGGTCTTTATTAAGACATTTATTTGCATCCTCTTTAAGATTTATGAAGATATTATAGCTTCTGCTTTCCAGTCCTTGTCTTCTGTTTCAACTAAATTGCTTTCCTTGGGGCCTATTGCAACACAGTGGCTGGCCTCTGGAGGAGGCATATTGTCTTGTCTTTTAATCTTTGTGATATCGCAGGTGGACCCGGGCATCTGGAGTCATAGTCCTTGAAATGTTTCCTGGCAGTTTTGTGCTCTTGCTCTGTAGGTGCTCTGTTCTTTGGTTCCTGTTGCTTACTCTGGATCTTATCCACATGTGGTGGTGGTGAAGTAAGTGCCTTGTAGAGAAACATTCTTCGCGTTGGCATACATCAGAAAGGAATGGAAATGGGCTATCAGGAAAGGCTTCAAGGACTAACAGGTGACACTAGGGGAACCTTAGTCCTGTTTTTATTTTTGCTTTTGCTTGTTCTTTCTGGAGAGTTAAATCAGGGCTCTTGCTTGACAGATACAAACTCTAAAATTAAAATCAATTTGGTACCTAACTAGAATATTCACCTCTACTGACGAGACTTCATGGTGTAAGAAGGTACTTTAAAAGCTGTCTAAGTAAAAAGGTAATCATCAACATCATCCAGCTAGTAAACCAATGACTCACAGCAGCGACCAGTCTGCAAGTTATCCTGGTGTGATAGTGGAACAAACGTCATGGGAAGGTTTTTTTTACTGCTTTATAAATAATACCATTCAAAATTTCCTTTTCTCCCCTACACCCATTTCACTCCTCCCCTCCCCCTTCTACCTTCCCCTCCAGTCCTAAGAGAGGGCAGAGTACCCTGCCCTGTGGGAAGTCCCAGGTGCTCCCACCTCCATAAAGGCTTAGGTAAATGTGCATCCAAATAGATTAGGATCCCAAAAAGTCAGTACATGCAGTAGAGACAAATCCCAGTGCCATTATCATTGGCTTCTCAGTCTGCACCAATTGTGAGCCATAGTCAGATGGTCCAGTTTGATCACATGTTCATTCAGCCCCAATCCAGCTGACTTTGGTGAGCTCCCATTAGATCAGTCACACTGTCTCGGTGGGTGGACCAACCCCTCGCGGTCCTGACTTCCTTGCTCTCTCATATTCTGCCTTCTGCTCTTCAACTGGATTTTGGGAGCTCAGTCCAGTGCTCCGATGTGGGTCTCTGTCTCTATCTCCATCTTTCCACTGACTAAGGTTTATGGTGATATTCAAGATAGTCATCAGTCTGTTTAAGGGACAGGGCCAGTTCAGGCACCCTCTCCTCCACTGCCTAGGGTCCTAGCTGGGGACATCCCCGTGGACACCTTGGATCTCCTCTAGAGTCAAGACTCTTGCCAACCCTGCAATGCCTCCTTTAATTAAGATATCTTTTTCCCTGCTCTCATATCTTCCCTTCCTCCATCTCAACCATACCACTCCCCCAAGCTCTCCCTAATGCTCCCCTTCTCCCTTCTCTCTCCCCCTCTCCCCTTCCCCCTACACCACCCCCACCCTCATACTCCCAACTTTTTTCTGCAGCACTTTTATTTTTCTTTACACAATGACATGTTGCTGGGGCCTAATGTTCTCACTGGACAGTAGAAAACCAAAATTTGTCATTTCTTAAATTGAGTACCAAAAACCTTACATAAATTAAAAGAATGAATACATTTACAGGTGTCAATGCTAACGTTCCCAGCTCAAGGCAAGTAACAACCCACAGCAGTCAGGAGGGAAAACACCAGAACTGGGTCCTAAGGCTAGGACTTTCCCACGCTGTTAGACTGGCAAGACAGAAGTGGTAACTGGTTCAGGAACCCTTGCCAGCCTCAAGAAATCCTGGAAGTCAGCAGTCAGTTAATACCCTGTACAGATCACTGCATGGTGTTCACACATCCACCAGGCTGGGGATTTCTCTTCCACAGCATGCTCTCGCTCTCCCCAGCCACCAACTGACCAAACCACATGACTAAGGACTAAATAAAGATATGTACAGGGCATTAAACATGTACCAAGGGAACAGTTAACTTGAATACAAGGTCAAAAATCAGCAACAAGTTCTACAATCCAGTGCTGATATTGGATACAAGCTTCAAGGACAAATTTCTTTTCAAAGGCTTATTCCAGTTTCATGAGGCTAGCATGAGGTACGTACATTTGCCAGGGCAAATTGATACTTCAGAATCAGCTCATGCAGCAGATGCCTGGCACTTGCTCAGTCCATCTAGAAGCATTTGCGGTGGACGATGGAGGGGTCGACTCGTCGTACTCCTGCTTGCTGATCCACAAGTGCTGGAAGGTGGACAGTGAGGCCAGAATGGAGCCGCCGATCCAGACTGAGCACCTGCGCTCAGGGAGAGCGATGATCTTGATCTTCCTCGTGCTGGGCGCTATGGCTGTGATCTCCTTCTGCATCCTGTCGGCAATGCCTGGGTACATGGTGGTACCACCAGACAACACTGTGATGGCGTACAGGTCCTTACATATGTCCACGTCGCACTTGATGATGGAGTTGACGGTGGTCATGTGGATGCCACAGGACTTAATACACAGGAAAGAAGGCTGAAAGAGAGCCTCTGGACACTGGAACCACTCATTGCGGATGGTGACCACCTGGCCATCAGGAAGCTGATAGCTCTGCTCCAAGGAAGAGGACGATGCAGCAGTGGCCATTTCCTGCTCAAAATCCAGGGCAACATAGCACAGCTTCTCCTTAATGTCACGCATGATTTCCCGCTCAGCCGTGGTGGTGAAGCTGTAGCTTCTCTCAGTCGGGATCTTCATGAGGTAGTTTGTCAGGTCCCGGCCAGCCAGGTCCAGACGCAAGATGGTGTGGGGAAGGACTAAGCCCTCATAGATGGGCACTGTATGTGTGGCCCCATCACAAGAGTCCATGACAATGCCAGTGGTGCGCCCAGATGCTTACAGAGACAGCACCTCCTGAATGACCACGTACATGGCTGGGGTATTGAAGGTTTCAAACATTATCTGCGTTATCTTCTCTCTTTTCGCTTTGGGGTACAGGTGGGCCTCGGTCAGAAGCACCGGGTGCTCCTCAGGGGCCACACGCAGCTCATTGTAGAAGGTGTGATACCAGATCTTCTCCATGTCATCCCAATTGGTGATGATGCCGTGCTGGATGGGATACTTCAGGGTCAAGATACCTCTCTTGCTCTAGGCCTCGTCTCCCATGTACGAGTCATTCTGGCCCATGCCCACCATGATGCCTTGGTGTCGGGGGTGTCTGACAATGGATGGGAACACGGCCCTGGGGGCATCATCGCCAGCAAAGCCAGCTTTGCACATGCCAGAGTCATTGTCAATGACGAGCATGGCAATTTCTTCTTCCATTGCAATCAGCGAAGGCCAAAGGGACGGAGCAGCAGGAAGACACACAGCACAAACCAGTGGCAGAGTGTGAGCCCATGCTCCCAACTTTTGCCTGACAATATTCTCTGCTTGCAATTTCCAGGAGAACCTATATATGTTGTTCTTTGGTTTTACCTTATTACTTAGCTTTTCTAGGATCACCAACTATAGGCTCAATGTCCTTTATTTATGGCTAGAATCCACTAATGAGTGGGTACATACTGTGTTCGTATTTTTGGAGGTGTACGACTTTGATCTCTTCTCAAGGATCAGGAAGGTATGTGGAAGAGGAGGAGAAAAGATTGTAAAGGCCAGAGACAATTGTGACTCAAAGGAAAAATTGTCTTTTTGGCGAAACAGGACCAATATACCTAAGAATTCGCTGAGACTGGTAGTGTGCACAAGACCTGTACAGGTTCAAGCCAGACAGGGCCCCAGCATTGAGAAAGGGAATTAGACATAGTGTCTCACCACTGACCATATAGCTATTTGCAATTGATGTCTGCTGGCAAAGGGAAAACCAGTTTTCTACACTGGAATGTCACTGGGTCTATCATCCACATTTCAGAGCAGACCCCCAAGCTCCAGAATAGTTGGCCAGGACAAATGAATGTGGGAGGAGCTGGAGTAGGGTAAAAACATGATCAAAACATATTGTGTGGAAAAATTTTACATCAGCACAAAAGGGAAAAACAAACAAAATAATATTAAAACCTGATCTGGGTGGTGGAGGTGTACGACTTTGATCTCAGCACTCCAGAGGCAGAGGCAGTCAGATCTCTGTGAGTGCAAGGCCAACTTGGTCTATAAGAGGACAGGCTCCAAAACTGCAGAGAAACCTTGTCTCAAAAAACAAGAAAACAAAGAGTCCTAAAACCTAATACAACAATATACAATGAGAAGAATAAAAACAAAAAACATGAAAGACAAACAAACAAAATGTTAGAATATAGTGAGGGCATGGGTACTAGAGGGTAGCCCACCACTGCCACTTCCTAGACCAGGACCCTTTCCAAGCACATCCTAAACACTTATCCTTATGTGTATAGATGAGCATAGTACATCTCACCCTTCATTGAAGGGGCTTCTCTTTGAAGGAGAGGGAGGCTATTACAGAAATGCACAATTGTGAAAACAGGGAGAATGATTGTAGGGGCACATCCCCCAATGAATACATCGACAACACAACCCCTATGCCAAAGGCTTATGGAATATTCTGAAACATGGGGAAAAAAGATTGTAAGAGCCAGACGACCAGGATGTTTGCAAAGGAAAAGTGTCTTCTATTTGTGCCGGAGAAACTGCACCCATAAAATCTCAAAATTATGGTCACCTAAACATGACCTCCTCAATGACAGCATCAGTTGACATGCCAACATGGATGGTGGAAATCTCAGCAGGCCCTATACCTTAAAATAATAATAATAATAATAATAATAATAATAATAATAATAATAACATGAGCACACACATGCCAACACTTGCATGTGTGTACACGGCAAACAAAAACAATGGCAAAAATGTTGCAGCAGTGAATAATATATCTCCCTTGATAGGATGTATTTTAAATTGTCTCTCTGTGATTGTCACTCAGCAGAGTCCAGTAAAGGGGGGGGTGAAATTTACAATAGCACAGCAAGTGAATGGAACCAGATTAGGAGTATGCATTGCCCCAGTGAAATGTGTGTGTGTGTGGAGGGGTACTGGAGAATCAAATCTAGGTGCCCAAACATGCTAGACAAGCAGCTGGATCACAAGCTATATTCTCAGAATGGAATCTTGATATATGCAATCAAGTGTATAGAATTAAGGGTACGGTGGTAAGTGGAAAAGGCCAACCCCGACCATTTTTATATGATGTTTGTGAAATGAAATGATAATGGAACTAACAAGCAATGCAATGGCTGTCCCAGTTGAAGCATGCTGCTGGGTATTATTGTAAAAACCAGCATGAGTAAAATTTTTCTGAGAGAAGAAATAAAACTTGATTGCAGTGGTCGTTGCATGAATTTACATACATGATACAGTGACAGAGAGGTCTACACACCCAGTGTATCAGTGCCAGTGCCCTGCTTAGAGTGTATTATGTAGTTGTATAACGCGTATGGTAAATAACTGGGGAACTAATTACATGAAGAATGTTCTATATGTTCAGAATCTTTTTAGATAAAGAAGAATTATATTTCATTATATTTATATGATGGATTTGAAACAAAAATTTCATACACATATGCACACAACACATGCACACGTGCGCACACACACACACACACACACACCTCAGTAAGTCCTGGTGATTCTTCTGGGTTCCAGCCAATAAAATGGAATGGACACAGTTTTGAAAACAGAAAGACATACACTCTACATCAATGTTCTATCTTTATTGGCAACAACTTAAGGAGGAGTCAAAAACCATGGAGGGAAAGATGGTAGCTCACCCATGGAAACAGCAGCATCGGGAGTATAGAACTATTGCTGTGTGATGGTGATGGAGGTGGGTCTTGTATTAATCTGTTGCTTTCATTGGTTAATTAATAAAGAAACTGCCTAGGCCCATTTGATAGGCCAACCCTTAGGTGGGTGGAGTAAACAGAACAGAATGCTGGGAAAAAGAAGCCGAGTCAGGGAGTCACCATGATTCTCCCACTCCAGACAGATGCAGGTTAAGATCTTTCCTGGTAAGCCAGCTCATGGTGCTACACAAAATATTAGAAATGGGTTAGATCAATATGTAAGAGCTAGCCAATAAGAGGCTGAAACCAATGGGCCAGGCAGTGTATAAAAGAATACAATTTCCATGTAATTATTTTGGGGCATAAGCCATGCGGGCGGCCGGGTACCGGGGACGCAGCCCCGCCGCTCTTATTACAACATGATGGCCCTTGAAAAAGAGTATCTCTTCCCAGAATGCCCCAGGGAGGATGTCAAAACTACTAAGAAAAAGGCTGCTACATTTGTGGGATAGGCTTGAAACTTGCCATCCAAAGTTATTATTGACACCAAGCTGGATGCTGATACATTTAGTGACCATGCAACCAAAACCATATCACCCTAGGGATTGGTGATGTTGATACTCATGATAGTGTAGGTTCTGATCTTCTTCACATGAGGATGACATTGCCAGAGTTATTCTGTTCATTCGGGGAGAACCTTTTGAAACCCCTTTTTGTTCTTCTGCTGCCAATGCACTTTGTTATCTCTTTTTTGTATTCCTTCTGGCAGAACAGGGGGCTGGGTGGAACAAGGGTTGAGTGTCAGGTTAAGGAGGTCTTGTATCAGCTTTTCTGAGGAGGGTGAATGAGAGGTTGCTTCTGTCCTGGTCCCCACAGACTCCGGACGTGGTCACCACACAAGCTTGGCAGTAAGGGCATTCACATTTTAACACTTCCTGATCTGCATCTCCAGGGTAAGAGGGTTTGGTTTTCTTGTCAGCTTGCTGAGGTAACAGAAACCTGACACATTTCTTTTTCTTGATTTTAACTAGTTTCGTTTTCTTCAGGGGTGATCTTGAATTCTCTAACTGCTGCTCTTTGTCCATCCCTTTAGAAAAAAAAAGAAAGCACATATTAGAAACACAGAGGGTCTGTTGAAAACATCTCGTTCTGTACACAGTCCTGGAGCACCTACCAGCACTCACAGATCACATCTCAAAAGAGGCCCTGATGGTTTATTTCAGCAATAGAAATCTTAGGTCCTAACTGCTTTGTACAGTCATTTTTCTTTTGTTTTGTTTACCAACAAGCAAACAGTGTGCTCTTTGTATTTGTAACATTGGTTTTAGCCCAGTTTTCCTTGTACTTGATTACGTGTGCCACGAAAAACCCCAGAACAGAATTCCTTTCGTGGAGCCCACAAATCACTATTTCTTAATGTAAGATGCTGATGCCTCTTGAAGCGATGCTTCACACTTAGCCTCTTCTTTAACGTTTCCTTTAAACTCTCAGTCCCTCCACATAAATGTGATTCGAAAGAGTCCTGTCTCAGAGGACATCTTTGAGTTTCCAGAGACTACAAACACACTGGCTCCTAACACTAACACTTAAGGTCTTAAGAACAGTGATACATTTGCAGTCCCACTTGCTTGGGCAGGAGAACAGAACCAATCAAAGAGACCTCCCCTCATCCAACTCCAAAGGACCCCTCTCTCCATCAGCCATGGACATATCAACTAGAGAGGATCAATGTGCGAGATTCCAGGCACGATATGTGCTCTACATAACCTGCAGCTGAGGCCATACTTGGTTATCTCACATCCCTTGCTGAGACGAGAGAACACCAGAGAAAAGCAAAATGAACCCAAGGAGAAAACCAATGGACACAGATTGAGGTTGGCCAGCAAGTCCCATTTCTTTCAGTCTTTTCGTAGCACAATAGACTTGTGCTCTTCATTCTTTGGAGAGCACAGAATGCCGTGGTCAGCCAGCGACAGAGACACAGGCCGTCTTCCACTTCTGGGAAGCCTATCCATGCACCTAATAGCTGCAACATTTCAGCGGACAGAACAGGAAGAAGGGAGTGGGTATAGTGGAGTGAATTCAATGATTGGAGGGGTTGTAAAGGTTTATATAATTATAATTCCTAGCTACGGGTGCATTAATGGGTGCATGCTTGGGATCTAGGCATGAAAAGGTTGATGCCCGGGGAAAAGCTGGGAGCATTTTAGCAGAGGAAAATTTGTCTCCTGGCATGATCTCTGACCTCTCTGAACTCATTTGCCACCTGTATTAAAGGTAATACAGCCTACCATTCCCTGGTATAGTGCCTATGAGTGATCACACAGGGCATGAGCACTAAAGAAGCTAATTAGGAATGACAGAAGCTTCCCTTTGAAACCAAGAAAATAACTAGACTAGTATATGAAGATTTGTGATCAAAGATGCGTATGCTACCCCATCAAAATGCAAACACACAAATACACATAGACACGTGCACACAAAGACACACACTCACACACTCATAAAGGAAAAAGGAATGGAAAGGCCAAGTACAGGGCTTGGTTGAAGGAGCTAGGAAGGCTTTGCACCAGGATATGTAAATCAGTCTGACAATCACGGAGATAGTTACGGAGGTGTCTCAAAACATTTACTATAGGACTTCCACATAGCCTAGCCCTAACTTAACTCATGGCTTTAAGGCAAAGGAACCAAAAGCACCTTACTACAGAGATACCTGACTATCCATACTACTAACAGAACCCAAATCATGGATTCAGCCTAGGTGCCAATTCATGGACAAATTGATAAGGGAAATATGATACCAGTACAAAAGGCGGTTTCACGTGGTTGCAAAGAACATACTGCAGTGCTTGAGGGAAGATGATGGATCTTATGGAAAACAAGCCAGGTCTGGAAAGACAAATATCCCTTATGAAAACCACAAGCATCAAAAATAAGCTAAAAGCCTGCTGTAGGAATTCCTACCTTCAGTAGCCTTTAAGTTACCTGCCCACTTGGGTGTGGCCTCTTACACCATATATGCTTATGTAAAGTATGTGGTTGCTCTCTTTTCCGGCTGCTTTATTTGTTTGCTGTTCCCTGTTGTATCAGAGGACTGTGATCTGTGAGTCTACCCCTAAATAAATAACCCTCTATTATATTCAATTCTGAGCAAGTGTGGGATTTCTTTTTAGCATCTGTCTTCATCTGGCGCCCACATAGATCTGAACTCCATACCTACTGGTTGGACTGGCTTAAAGGCATAAGCTGTCCACAGCCCAGAGTCTCCTACCCCTGTCTGCTTGACTTGCATTTATGTACCAAGCAGTTTTTTTTTTTAACTCCCACCACAGTGGAGCTAAATGTCTGCGGCGACGTGGAAATTTCCCAAGTTAGCACACATCCCCCCTCTGCCACTCCTGCATGCCCTGCCACATAGCAATGTGCGAAGCTTCCAGTTTGTGTTCCCTGCTCATGAGTTCTGGGCTTATTGCTCTATTATGAAATTGATTTAATTCTGTGACCACAACAATAAATATTATTACAACTAAAACAATTACTGGGCCTCAAAACAAATAAACATTTTATTAATTACTAAATCAATGAAATTGAAAGTTATATAATGGCAGACAACATTATCATTCAGAATTTTAGTAATTTTTTGCTAATACTTAGGATTATATTCTGCAAGGTTTATATGTTTATTGTGATATATACATTTATTGGATATTGGGAGTCAGGTTTTTTTCTTCATATAATGGTTTTACAAAAGAGTCAAGAATAAGGCACTTTTAAAAATAATGCAGCTTTTACAGCCTAATAATGAACAAGTAGCTGACAGGATTAATACTATCCAATATAAAAAGTTACTTAAAAATAATACTATTGAAAAGGGTAACATTAATTTGACAGACAAAATTTAATCCATGTCAAAGGATACTGAAAATTCATATTGTTAAATTTGGCAATGAAAATTTGTTAAAAAGTTATGACTGTTTAGCAGATCAAGTATCTCTCCAGGAAGGAATCTGCACACTATCCAAATAATGTCTAAGGATGAGATTTTATCTTTAAATAAAAAACTTTAGACCTTGGAATCACATGTGCAGAATGAGGACCAGGTGCCTCAATGAAATCACTAGAAATATGTACAGGCCAGGAGATTCAGGCATTACAAAAGGCAGAAGTAAAAAGATTTGAAATAACTGAGGAAATTATTGGAGCTGATGAGCAGGGAAAGAAGGTACAAGGACAGAATTCAACATCGCCAGTAGCTGTCAGAGATGATTGACTCAGGGTTTTAGCTTCCTACCCTGTAATCTACTCTGACAAAGCATCAAGTTCTAAAGGCCCAAAAGGATCCAAATTAGGTAGATGGATACCTTTAGGAATGAATGATCTAAAAGAAATTAAGCAAAGTGTTGTAGCTTATGGCTTGCATTCTGCATCTGCTAAGGAGATGATAAAGGCATGGACTTATAGCATTAAAGCAAGGCCACATGACTGGCTTCCATTAGTTTTAGCAGTCCTGGACGACAGGCCTCAACTAATATAAAAATGTTATTTCAGGGAAGAAGCTAAAATTTTAGAACAACAGGGAAAAGCAAAGAACTTGAGATTTCACCAGATCAAATTCTTGGTGAGGGCATTTATGTTGACTCAAAGGCTCAAGCACTTTATGATGAACAATTCTTGTCCCTATGCCACAAAGCAGCCTTAAATGTTTGGAAAAGGATTCAAGATACCAGAAAACGAATTGAATCGTATACTAGGGTTAAACAGGGCCAGAGAGAACACTTTAGTGACTTTTTACATAGATTAACTAAGGCTGTACAAATAGAGTAACAGAACCAGATGCTAGATGAGTACGTATTGAATCTGTGGCTTTTGAAAATGCCAACTTAGAATGCAAAAAGATACTTGGGCCTTTAGGGTTAAATCAGCACCAATGGATGAATGGATCCTGCATACAATGAACATTGAGACATTTGACTACCATACTGAATCTTGGGAAAGAGAAGCAATTTTCCAAGGTATGAGGAGACATCAAAATGCCAAATGTTTTAACTGTAGTAAAATAGGACATAAGAGAAGGAACTGTAGAGAAGGAATCCCTAGAAATAATGTCTTCTCTGGGAATGGCAAAAGTAAAAGTTAACAACCTCCTAGATTATATAGAAGGTGTGGCAAAGGCTAACATTGGACCACTGAATGCAGATCAACAAAAGACAGACAAGGTAACCCAATACCTTTGGGAAACTCCTTGGGGTGCTTCTCTCAGGCCCCAAGTCAAACGTGGTACAATCATTCCCATTCACTGTGGAGGACATGTCTCACTAGGAAAATTAAAAAATCCAAAGCCTTCTGTAGAAAACCATACTGTTCTAGATTAAAGAATAAACATGAAGGATGAATAAAAAATTCCAGTAGGAAATAGAAAACATATATTCTGGCTGACTTCTATAAATGATCAAAGATCAAAGCTAAGAGTGTGTATATTTAAATGGCATTTTAATTTTGGGTTTGATAGACAGGGGTGCAGATGTGAGTATCATTACTCCAGAATCTTGGCAACCAAATTGGTCTCTTCAAGAGACAGATATTCAATACCTAGGAATTGGAACCCTATCTCAAATGAAACAAAGTATGAGAGAGGAAGGCTAAGGCTGTATGTGGCTAATAATTTATGGAGTTGTGACCTGCTGCAGCAATGGAATACCCAGATTAACATTCCTGCAGTCCCAGAAACTCATAATTCTGGGCAGGATATTATAATGTACTATACACAAAGTTCACCAGCCATTTACACAGTATAATAACACAAGGCAACTGGCAAACCTTTAGAGGTACCAACAGCCATACCTTTAAAATGGTTAAACTGAGAAACTAATATGGGTTAAAAAGTGGCCATTAACAGAAGACAAACTGCAGGCTTTAAAACAGCTGGTACAGGAGCAACTAGATGCTTACCATATTAAAGAACAACAAGCTCTTAGAATTCTCCTGTATTTCTTGTTAAAAAGAAATCTGGTAAATGGAGAATGGTGACAGATCTAAGAGCTGTCAAAAAAGTAAGCATTTTGTAATCTATTTCTGGGGGTATTTTCCATCCCTTTCTGTTTTTTTTTTTTTTAAAAAAAACATATCCTTTGATTTAATCTTTCTATAACTGCCTGACCTGTAGGATTATTTGGTATACCTGTAATATGCTTTATATTACAACACATAAAAAACTGTTTCATTTTCTTAGAGACATATGCTTTATTAACCTTAAATTTTCTTAACGCTAATGAAAAAGGAACAGCAGCAGCAGAGAAACGTTGGATAATAAAAAAGTCTTCTGAATTAAATCAGCTGGTGCATTTCAAGGATGTGTTGACCTCACAATAGAAGCCAGGAGATGTGCTATGTTGGGGAAGGGGTTTTGCTCTTGCTTCAACAGGAGAAGAAAAGTTACGCATACCATCAAAATTAATAAAGATTCAGTTTGAAAAAGAGAAATTTCTTGAAAAAGAGAAATGACAGCTCATCCACAGAGGTGACAACGAATCAGGTGGTAAGGAAACCTCATAAGGGTTGGGGCAGGGATATGTTCTTGTCTTTGCAGGAAAATATTCATCTTCAAAAAGTCAAGAGATCCTGGACAGCTAGATGCCTCAAGAGGAAAAGATAGTTATCCAGATAGAATCATCAAGCAAAGAAAATTATCACTTATGAGGACAGGTCATCTGAGGGTAAGAATCTCTGAATATGAATTGGAATAATAGTCATGATTCACTTAAAAATCAAAGGTGGCTTTGGAGTTGGACAATGGCTCTATCCTTCTCTAAATCCAAGCGTGTTCTTAAAAGAAAAATTCAGAGTTTCTGTCTCAGGTCAGGAACCATCTGGTCTGGGACAGAAAGAAGAAATAATTTAGAAAAAAAATGTACTTTTCTTCATACATATTTTTGTCTCTATCACACGCTTTATTGAATATATGTCTGTATAAACAATGAGCAATTACTTTTCCTGAAGTAATCTTTGAACTTTTCAGGAAGAAGATGAGGCCCTACAACCACAACTCCACCTGGTTGATATGACATCATGAAGCTGATAGTGCTACTATAAGACCTGATTTGTGTACCAGCTGATCAAGATGGTTCGAACTTGGTTAGGTGAAATGGTGCACTTTTTTACAAAATTCTGGACAGAACTCCAAATAGGAACCTCAGAAAAACCCTACTGAATACTCAGACTATTTGCAATTATACCAGACAGTAATCTTGAACCTTAACCATCATTTTACTTTCACAGGATCCCATAGAAAGAACATCACCCTCATGACAGCTGGAAGTAATTCCAGAAGACAATGCCCCCTCTCCAAAAAAGTTTGTCCTCAGGGTTAGGGACATTATTTAGTGGTTGATTATAACTGTTATAGGATTGGGAGATGGGGAAAATTATGTAAGCTCAGGGAAATCTTTGAAAAAGGGGGAGATTAGTATGAGCTTACTCGAATTAATAATAATAGTGAGTAATGGAATGAATACTTGTGAGCTATTGTTTGCATTGCAGGATTTGTTTGCTGTTCCCTGTTCGAGGAGAGGACTGTGATCTGTGAGTCAACCCCTAAATAAATAGCCCTTTATTATACTCAATTCTGAGTTAGTGTGGGATTTTGTTTTAGTGACTGTCTTCAAAAGACAACACAAAAGGACATAAAATTAAATTAAGCAACACTGGGGCTGTAGGAGGGGATTGGGAAAGGGAGGGGAGAAGGGATAACAGAGAGTAGTAATGGGGGTGAATACAGCCCAACTATCTTATGTGTATATACGTAATTATCACAATGAAAGCCTCCCTTTTAATGATTAATATACACTAACAGAAACTGGAAAAGACAAAGCCACTTTTGATGGGTGGCTGGGCACTGTGTTCTCCTCGGGTTATCAAATGTAGCAAGTGATGTTTGACTCCTGAATACCAAGGATCAAAACAATAAGCTTTATTGCCTTGGATTCCCAGTACCTAGCACATGCTGCTTTGTGGGTCCTTGGGAGACATTTCCCACACGCCCGCTGCTCAAAGCATTGGGTCTCCACTCACAGAGTGACCAGCTCTTCCAGATCCCACCTAAAGTCTTTCCTATATCCAACAGCATTTGCTATCTGGTTGTAACTGCTTCTGTAGTTAGCTGCCCTCCCACCATGTCAATGTCTCCCACTGCCTAGCACAGTATGTGAATGCCCTGCTCCAGACTCTGAACCTCTCCTACCTCTCCTGTATTCATTCCTCCTGATCTTGCTAAACCTCCAGTCACCTTTCCACCCTACCCCTCTCTTCTTTCAACTATCTACTGAGGTAGGACATTCGCAGTGAGGCTAGCCCTGAGCACTTCACTTAACAGTGTACGCTGGAGGCAGAGGCTGGTGAACTCTGAGTTCCAGCCTAGCCTGGTCTACAGAGTGAGATCCAGGACAGTCAGAGCTACATAGACAGAATACCCTGTCGCCAAAACAAAAGAAAACTAAAGCACAACAACAAAAGAAGTTTCTGCCCTTGTATGACAGTCCAAACAGTGCAGCACTGACACACATACCTTGGCTTTAACCAACAGTTCCCAGATTGGATTTAAAGCCTGCTCAGGAGGGAGAAATCCTGAGAATGCACAGCCTGGTGGAGTCGTGAATTTTGGAGGAGAATCTACAACTGCTCTTTTACTAAACCAGCATAATTCCTGACTACATTCGAAGTGTTTTTCCTCATACCCATAGATAAGTGTAGTCCTCAACTCTCACTAAGGAAATGTCACTTTGTGACAGACAGAGATCAATGCAAAAACCACACTGATCAAAATGCAGAGTTCTGAAGTCAGGTCTCAACAGATACATCTACAACAAATGTCCTGCCGCTATGACTCAGCGATCATTGTGGAAGAAGGCTCAGAAAGGATGTAAGAGCTGGAAGAACACAGCCTTTGCTGTGAGCCAGTTTGTGTGGTGACATAGTGAAGCACTAACTTGGATGGTCTTCAGCTCCTGACCTTCCTGCCTCCAACTGTCCAATCCTAGGATTACAGGCCTGCACCCCCAGGCCATGATTTAGGCATTGCTTGTGCTAAATCCAGAGCTGTCTGCATGAGAGCCAAGCACCCTAACCACAGAGCTACATCTCCAGCCCTCCTTGCACATTTTCTAGGGAAAATCATCTCATGGAATGAAGTAGAAAGACCACGCACATCCACTTCAGAAAAGTACGGTTCAAGAGCATTTCCAAGAATGCTAGTACTGGAGACATGAGCTTAAAAAAGTACTTCCATCCTTTGTTAGTAGAGGCAGGGATGATGGCAGAACAATGTGGGAAATTATAGTAAAGGCAATTACCTCCAAGTGCTGTCATCGAGTACATTTACAAGTGGAATAACACGGTTCAGGCTATGAACTGCTCTGAGTCCTTCACATGTCTTCTCTTACCCAGGGAAATGTGACCCATAAAAGACCAACAAAAGATCCCATAATTCTTTCACGTGTGTTAGTTCTCTGCCTCTATGCTAAAGGAACACACCCCAGTGACAGAGACAGTGCTCTCTCTAGTTCTGCTTTCATCCTGACAGATATCTGATGGAATGGCTGCACAGATCATTTGTGATCACAGGTGAAAATGTTGACTTCTGACGTGCCGGGACTTCTGAAATGGCTCAGTAACTGAAAAGGCTGCCTGATAGTGGGTAGCCTCACCCAGACTTCACGGAAAAGTCTATTCTGCCACTAAAATCAGGAACACGACAAGGATGTCCACTCTCTCCATACCTCTTCAATATAGTGCTTGAAGTTCTAGCAATAGCAATAAGACAACATAAGGGGATCAAGGGGATTCGTATTGGAAAGGAACAAGTTAAGTTTTTGTTATTTGCAGATGATACAATAGTATACATAAGTGACCCCAAAAACTCTACCAAAGAACTCCTACAGCTGATAAACACCTTTAGTAATGTGGCAGGATACAAGATCAACTCCAAAAAATCAGTTGCCTTCCTATACACAAAGGATAAGGAAGCAGAGAGGGAAATCAGAGAAGCATCACCTTTCACGATAGCCACAAATAGCATAAAATATCTTGGGGTAACGCTGACCAAGGAAATGAAAGATCTATTTGACAAGAACTTTAAGTCTTTGAAGAAAGAAATTGAAGAGGACACCAGAAAATGGAAGGATCTCCCTTGCTCATGGATTGGAAGGATCAACATAGTAAAAATGGCTATTCTACCAAAGGCAATCTATAGATTCAATGCAATCCCCATCAAAATCCCATCAAAATTCTTCACAGATCTGGAGAAGACAATAATCAACTTTATATGGAAAAACAAAAAACCCAGGATAGCCAAAACAATCTTATAAAATAAAGGATCGTCTGGAGGCATTACCATCCCTGACTTCAAACTCTATTACAGAGCTACAGTATTGAAAACAGCTTGGTATTGGCATAAAAACAGAGAAGTCAACCAATGGAATCAAATAGAAGACCCAGACTTAACCCACAAACATATGAATACCTGATTTTCGATAAAGGAGCTAAAAGTATACAATGGAAAAAAGAGAGCATCTTCAACAAATTATGCTGGCAAAACTGAATATCAATCTGTAGAATAATGAAAACAGATCCTTATCTATCACCATGCACAAAACTCAAGTCCAAATGGATTAAAGACCTCAATATCAGTCCAAACACACTGAATCTGATAGAAGAGAAAGTGGGAAGTACTCTACAACACATGGGCACAGGAGACCAATTCCTACGTATAACCCCAGCAACACAGACATTAAGGGCATCATTGAAAAAATGGGACCTCCTGAGACTGAGAAGCTTCTGTAAAGCAAAGGACACTGTCACTAAGACAAAAAGGCAACCCACTGACTGGGAGAAGATCTTCACCAACCCCGCAACTGACAAAGGTCTGATCTCCAAAATATATAAAGAACTTAAGAAATTAGACCGTAAAAGGCTAATCAACCCAATTATAAAATGGGGCACTGAGCTGAACAGAGAATTCTCAACAGAAGTTCAAATGGCCAAAAGACACTTAAGGTCATGCTCAACTTCCTTAGCGATCAGGGAAATGCAAATCAAGACAACTTTAAGATACCATCTTACACCTGTCAGAATGGATAAAATCAAAAACACCAATGATAGCCTCTGGTGGAGAGGTTGTGGAGAAAGGGGTACACTCATCCATTGCTGGTGGGAATGCAAACTTGTGCAACCACTTTGGAAAGCAGTGTGGCGGTTTCTCAGGAAAGTCGGGTTCAACCTACCTCTCGACCCAGCAATACCACTATTGGGAATATACCCAAGAGATGCCCAAACATACAACAAAAGTATATGCTCAACTATGTTCATAGCAGCATTGTTTGTAATAGCCAGAACCTGGAAACAATCTAGATGCCCTTCAATGGAAGAATGGATGAAGAAAGTATGGAATATATACATATTAGAGTACTACTCAGCAGTAAAAAACAATGACTTCTTGAATTTTGCATACAAATGGACGGAAATAGAAAACACTATCCTGAGTGAGTTAAGCCAGACCCAAAAAGAGGAACATGGGATGTACTCACTCATATTTGGTTTCTAGCCATAAATAAAGGACATTGAGACTATAATTCATGATTCTAGAGAAGCTAAATAAGAAGGTGAACCCAAAGAAAAACATCTAAGCATCCTCCTGAATATTAACCTTCACCAGGCGATGAAAGAAGACAGAGACAGAGACCAACATTGGAGCACTGGACTGAAGTTTCATGATCCAAAGGAGGAGCAGAAGGAGAGAGAGCACGAGCAAGGAACTCAGGACCGCGAGGGGTGCACCCACACACTGAGGCAATGGGGATGTTCTACCGGGAACTCACCAAGGCCAGCTGGCCGGGGTCTGAAAAAGCATGGGACAAAACCGGTCTCGCTGAACATAATGGACAATGAGGACTACTGAGAACTGAAGAACAATGGCAATGGGTTCTTGATCCTATTGCACGTAATGGCTTTGTGGGAGCCCAGGTAGTTTGGATGCTCACATTAATAGACCTGGATGGAGGTGGGTGGTCCTTGGACCTCCCACAGAGCAGAGTAACCTGCTTGCTCTTTGGGCTGAGGAGGGAGGAAGACTTGATTGGGGGGGGGAATGGGAGGTGGTGGCGGGGAAGAGGCAGAAATCTTTAATAATTAAATAAATTAATAAATAATAATAAAAATAAATAAATAAATCTAAAAAAAAAGGATTCCAAATATACAAGAAGACAGATTCAGACATAAAGACCTCTAAACAAGACACAGTGTGTTTTTAAATTGTACATAGGCGAGAGAAGAGAGAGAAAGAGAGAGAGAGAGAGAGAGAAAAAGAGAGAGTGTGTGTGTGTTTAAAGATACAATAAAAGTAATATGAAAGAGTACAATCAGACATAGATTAAAGGAATTCTAAAAAGCCACATAAAGATAGAAAATACACAGACAGTTTGGATTGTGTTTTCTTTAAAGTTTTTAGCTGTTAAAGCGCTAACTGCAGAGAGACATTTGATTGTGGGGAATGCTAAGCTAAACCAATATATATATTTTAAAGACATTTTGTCTTCAAAATTTGAGTCTAAGTATATGTTACTCTGGAAAAGAGGTTCTGCTTTGGTTTCCAAAAAAGATAAGAAGCTATGGATTCCTTCTAGGATAATGTGGTTTGATGAAAGGTCTCCATGAACCCTAAAAATACTTCACCCAACAAACAGGAGAAAGCAATTTTAAGAAAACAATGCCTAACTTGCAAAAATGATTGTTTATAAATGTTTGCTTTCATTTAAGGGGAGTTGATTATGAGTGATTAATAGTCAAAATAAATTACTTTAAAAAATAGGGGGATATGATTAGAGATGAATACTTTAAATTGGTATGGATATTGGTCTATTGATAAAAATTTAAGGTTGATTTTGTTACACTGTGTATAAGTATGTCTACACTTCTTTAAGATATTGTGGTTGTACATCTCATTTAAAAGTGTAATGTATAGTTAAGAAATATAGATTAATAGAGTCATCTATAATAATCAGAATTTAAATTATGTAGTTTAGGTTTTTCTAGACATACAGAGATATATTTCAGTTAGATAATAGTCAACACTTCAAAGACCTACAGAACAATGCAAAGGCAGGTGGTTTTCTGTGAGGTTGAAGCACAGGTATGGTGGTGCACAACTTTAATACCACTTGGGAGACAAAGGCAGGTGGATGTCTGAGTTTCAGGCCAGCCTGGTCTATAGAGTTATATATAGGACTGCCAAAGAAAACAGAAAAACCCTGCCTCAAAACAGAAAAAATATATATATATATAATAAAAGAAATACAGTTTTTAAAAAGCCATGTAAAAATGGTAAATACACAGGGAGTATGGATACTGTCACAGACTTTCATGTCATTCAAAACTCCAGGCATGTGATAGATTATATTGTTCTTGGCCCTATCATCGGGCACCTAAGACATTTCCAGCCCTGACTATTACAGAATACTCAATACACATTATTTTGTATCAATCTTCATGTACATCTTTTTTTTTAACATTTGTTTATTGAAAAAAAAATTTTCTGCCTCCTCCCCGCCTCCCATTTCCCTCCCCATCCTCCCACCCCTCTCCCCCTCCCCCCACTCCTCTTCTCCCTCTCCAGTCCCAGGAGCAGTCAGGGTTCCCTGCCCTGTGGAAAGTCCAAGGTCCTCCCCCCTCCATCCAGATCTAGGAAGGTGAACATCCAAACTGTCTAGGCTCCCACAAAGCCAGAACCTGACGTAGGATCAAAACCCCGTGCCATTGTCCTTGGCCTCTCGTCAGCTCTCATTGTCTGCCGTGTTCAGAGAGTCCGGTTTTATTCCATGCTTTTTCAGTCACAGTCCAACTGGCCTTGGTGAGCTCCCAATAGATCGGCCCCACTGTCTCAGTGGGTGGGTGCACCCCTGGTGGTCCTGACTTCGTTGTTCATGTTCTCCCTCCTTCTGCTACTCATTAGGACCTTGGGAGCTCCTAGGTGTCCTTCAATGGAAGAATGGATGAAGAAAGTGTGGAATATATACACATTAGAGTACTACTCTGCGGTAAAAAAACAATGACTTCTCGAATTTTGCATGCAAATGGATGGAAATAGAAAATACTATCCTGAGTGAGGTAACCCAGACCCAAAAAGAAGATCATGGGATGTACTCACTCATAATTGGTTTCTAGCCATGGATAGGGGGCCAATGAGTCTATAATTTGTGGTCCTAAAGAAGCTAAACAAGAGGGCAAACCCAAGGAAAAACATAGTTATCCTACTGGCTATGGGAAATAGACAAGATTGCCGGGCAAAAAATTGGAATCTTGGGGGTGGGGTGGGATGGGGGTAAGGGGAGATGGAGAGAGAAAAGTGTGAAGGAGAGGATGAGGGGAACTTGGGGAAATGGAATGATTGGGGATATAGGAAGGTTGGATAGGGGAGCAGGGAAACTCATATCTTAGTTAAGGGAGCCACCTAAGGGTTGGCAAGAGACTTGAACTTGGACTGGCTACCAGATGCCCAGGGCAATGTCCCCAGTTAGTTCCTTGGGCACCTGACGATAGGGAACCTGAAATGAACCTATCCTATAGCCATACTGATGAATATCTTGCATATCACCATAGAACCTTCAACTAGCGATGGATGGAGATAGAGACAGAGACCCACACTGGAGCACCGGACTGAGCTCCCAAGGTTTTAACATTTTTTTTATTGAAAAAAAAAAAATTTCCACTTCCTCCCCGCCTCCCATTTCCCTCCCCCTCCCCCCACTCCTCTTCTCCTCCCTCTCCAGTCCCAAGAGCAGTCAGGGTTCCCTGCCCTGTGGAAAGTCCAAGGTCCTCCCCCCTCCATCCAGGTCTAGGAAGGTGAACATCCAAACTGTCTAGGTTCCCACAAAGCCAGAACATGAAGTAGGATCAAAACCCCATGCCATTGTCCTTGGCCTCTCGTCAGCTCTCATTGTCCGCCGTGTTCAGGGAGTCCGGTTTTATCCCATGCTTTTTCAGTCACAGTCCAGCTGGCCTTGGTGAGCTCCCAATAGATTGACCCCACTGTCTCAGTGGGTGGGTGTACCCCTCGTGGTCCTGACTTCCTTGTTCATGTTCTCCCTCCTTATGCTCCTCATTAGGTCCTTGGGAGATCATCTTAAGTGGTTTCTTTGGTATATACAGTGGTAGTCCTGGTCATCTTCAGTGGGCATTTCATTTTACTTTGCTTACATTTAGTTTAGTTTATGTATTGAAAGAGGGTATAAATATGTAACTATAGCTGGCCCCGAACTCAATGTATGGACCATACCATCCAAGCAATCATATAGATAAGTATTCTGCTGCATCTTAATACCTGGGATGGCCTATCATACCCTGTCAATTGTGGAAAATATACTTAGAGTTGGGGGGTTGTGTGTAAGTCATGTGGCCAAAAGCCTGGAAATAGAGTCTTCTGACATGCATTCAAGTCTAATTGGCTCGTGAATGCATACAACCCATGGAGATAGTTTCTTGAAAAAAAAACAAAAAAACGACCACATTTTCTAGACACGGATTTCGATCATTAGATCATAGCCATGAACCTAGGAACAGGATACAATACCTCACTTGGGAAGTCAACGTGCAGCAGAAAAACAAAGATCATATTTATACCTAGTCTTGTGAAACACCAATTTTCACCTCACCTGATTGTAGGAGACCATGTCTCATTGTCTCTGGAATAAGTCCAAATTGCCTGGATGTCAATCTCTGATTCAGGGCTAACTCCTATGGGATGGTGAACGATGGAGAGTGGCCTTGAGGGAAGACAGACAGCTGATCTCCCAGAGATGAAGGCTTAAATGAGGTGTAAAGAAGGTGGGCCATCCTTGTAGTGGTTTCTCGGGCACTGGAATCTGGACGTGTCTGTCAGTAGTATTCTTTTTCTGGCAGATTGGCTCATTACCTGCAGCGAGAATGTAGGTAAGTGGGGAAGAGGAGAAAGAACTAGGTAGGCTATCAGCCTCTTACCTTGAGGAACCAGCTAGATTTCTTTTTTCTTTTCTACTTTTTTTTGTGGTTTTTCGAGACAGGGTTTCTCTGTGGTTTTGGTTCCTGTCCTGGAACTAGCTCTTGTAGACCAGGCTGGCCTCAAACTCACAGAGATCCGCCTGCCTCTGCCTCTCAAGTGCTGGGATTAAAGACATGCACCACCACTCCCCAGCTACTCTTTTTTCTTTTCATGTGAAATCATGTTCCACTCCCTGCTTGAGGACCCTCAGGCTATCAGCCACCCACGACTGGCCCCCACCCCCAGTGGACAGTTTGGAAACACTGGAGGGGACATGCCAGAGGCTCTGTGGCCTTGCTGGGACTCATTGTGACCAAAGCAGCGTTTCCAAGGTGCTGTGAGTGACCTAACAGTGGAGGGATAGAAAAACTGGTCCCAAATTCTATCCTCAGGGTGTTCCTGAAGGAGGGGGATGTTTATGGTTAGGCCCATTGTAAAGGAGTGAGAACCCTTCCCCACCCTCCTTTGACAGGCTGGGATTGCCTTTCTCTTAGAGTCCATGTAAGACCACTAGTTTCCATTTGTTTGTCTATGTTTGCTTCCCAGAGGAACACGCTGAAACTGCTCAGTGTGTCTTACATGACTCATCAAGCAGATGCAAGCAGTAGCCTGCTGCTCAAGGAAAGGTCAGTGTGAACATCTATGTATTCACTAAAATGTACTGAATTTGTATATTTATCGGGCTTGGAGGTCAGGTCTCATGCAGCTCAGTCTGGCCACAAATTTGCTTTCTAACAATAATAATCTTCAGATTTTGATCCTCCAACATCCAATTCCCAAGTGCCAGGATTCGAGGCCTGAGCAACCAAACCTGCTTTATGTGAGGCTTGGCATTCTGCATCATAGCCATTTTTATCGATAAAAGTACAGTCCCAGCCCCACTAAAGGGGTGGTAAGAACAGAAATAATGGGTTCTTCACAGCAGTGCACACATGAATACCATTGTACTTAGTCCATACTCACAAATTCCATTGTCCTCACTTGTCCCCTTCTGCCCTTCTACTTAGCCCCTTCTCTGGAGAGCCAATCATCATCTACAAGGGCAACATTATCCTTTATTAGTGATGGCCACAGAATTAGGGTGTTATGGTCACCTTTTTGTCCTTATCTCTGTTTCTCTCATTGATATTCTGAAGTGGAGGAGTAAAGAGGGCTTTGGCATGCTGTACCCAGGGAAGGATTAACAGGTCCTGGAAACTCCATGCAAATTGAGGCATGTTGGGTCTTATTTAACTGCTGTGCTGTGTCGCCATCTACTGATGACTCCCAGCTCAACATCTGTACCTTCATCTTGGTGATGGTCCTCAGTTTCTAGTCTCCTCCCAGACCACTCTTCCTGGATATTCTCAGGGATCCTGTGCATCAACATGGACTCACACTCATCAAACATTTGCAAATTTATGCCTCCTCTAGTCTCAGGAATCTTTGAAAGACTCCACCATCTACTGGACTGGACCAGTGCCTCAGAATCCTCCTCTGCACTCACCATCCCTAAGACATCCAGACTGTCTAGTTGAACTGCCAATTCCTCTTTCACACTCTCTGCCTCTTCTCCCCACCCCCGCCTCACTCATATTGATGCAGGAACCATACAGCAACACACAGAGGGTTCCTGAGACACATAGACCTCCCCACAGGTTGTCATGGCATTGCTACTTGTACACTGTATGGAAGCGTGCGTGGTGAGTATGTAAGCACGTCTGGTGACTGTGCAGGTGTGCATGGATAGATAGATAGATAGATAGATAGATAGATAGATAGATAGATAGATAGATAGATAGATAGAGATAGAGATAGATATATATGTCGGCGTGTAGTATGCAAGAGCCCAAGAGCGGCAGGTACACAATAGCCTGGAATCCCCAGAGAGCAGCAGTATGTGGGATGTTGAATGAGCTGTATCTGGGTTGAAAATCAGGTGCTGAGAAGCAGTGGCATTGTGTGGAGATAGAAAAAGAAAACCCAGTTTCATACCTTGCACAAAGGTGGTCAGAACTAGATGGAGGACAAAGGGGAAGGATGCGAGACCTTTCCAGAGTGAACTGCAAGGGAGGCTCTGCTTTCTCTCCACTGGACTGAAGACAGGACTCTGTCTCAGAAGCAGCTCTGTATAAGCATCTGGGAATGCATCCCTTGCTCTCAGTGAGGAATGCACAGCTGCATGTCGGCCATATCATGTTTTCCACTTTCCATTGCTCTTCATGAACAAGGGGGTAGGGGAATGGGCAAAGAGGGAAGAATAACACCAGCTGTGATTCAAATGACCCAAGAAATACTCTATTCAGGATACCACATCATAATCGGCCATGACGGTTTTTATTGGTCCTTGTCCAGGTTTTTTCCTCTTTTTTAGTTTTGTTTTGTTTTTTCCTCTCTTTAAGCTGAAAGCTTATGCCAGCATTAGCAGAATGACCTTGTGGTCACCAAACCCCGTTATCTATCCCTCTGTCCTATATAGGCTGCATCACCTCTCATTTCCTAATTGGTCCTGGGCTGGGTAACTGAGCATAGAATTTTGAAGTAGTTATGGCTGGAAGGGTTAATTTGAGCTCTGATTAGAGCAGGGAGGTTTTTGTATCCCCATGCCTTTCTACTGGCAGAGAAAAGGTGAAGACTGAAATTAGCTCTCAGAGTCTGAATGTGTCCTAACACATGGATTGCAGAGTATAGGAAACACAGGCCAATACCAAGAATGTCCTCTCAAACTGTCCATTATGAGATGACACCCAACCCAAAGCTCTCTGGCCTGGGAAGGCTAGAAGAATGTTTCAAGAGCTTGGCACAAATTTTGTGTTCTAGGCAGACAAGAGGGACATATGGGAAAACCAGCAAAACTCCCTGCAGGCCTTCTCCCCCCTCCCACTTCCCCGCACCTAATCCCTAGCTTCATTCCCAGCTCTACATCAGAACACCCATGACTACCTTCCCTGCTCCCTGACCCATCTACTGTGCTTCCTGCAACTCTTACTTCTAACCTCAATCCCTACACTTGATCCTTTGGTCTACAGACCATCTCCAGCACACACTGCTGCTAACCCGAGGACAACTCCTCCCAGGACAACAAGTACAATGAAGGCAGACACACACCTCTACTCCTGCTCCTGGGATCTGATCCCACCAGGCTCATCCCCAGCTCTGTAGCTGGACACATGCTGTGGTCACCTCTCCTCTCTGACCTTGTACCCAAAGCATCTTAAAGACCTCCTCCTCTAGCCCTCCCTCCCTAAACTCATCCCCATATCCCAGCTTCCAACACCAGCAAGCATTGCATGTGGCTCTTTCACTAATCTGTGCAGGTAGGTCCTATGTCCTGGTAGCCACACCCCCTTAATAAATGCAAATGGTGTCTGTGTGTCTGCAGTTTGCTGATGCCCTGGTGGATGGCCAGGAGGAGGATGCTTAGTTCCATGTCTTGGGGGAGCACACTGGGATTTACAGGATGTAGAGTACAAAGGGTGGCAGGGGAGGTAGTGCACACTGCCTGCAGGAGTATTACGTGCTGACAGGTTGATGGGACTACAAGGGGAGGGGAATGGTGATGGGCTGTGCACTGGGCTTAGGGCCTAGAGAGTGGGGATGTACAGGCAGGAGATTAGTCCCTCACCACTTCCTCCAATAGGTGTTGGTGATACTTGAGCCTCTAGGGGCTTCAAACTTGTGCACCCACTTTGGAAATCAGTATGGAAGTTTCTCAGAAAAAAATGGAGTCAATTTACCTCAAGACCCAGAAATACCGCACTTGGGCATGTACCCAAAGGATGCTCAACCATACCACATGGATATTTGCTCAGCAATGCTTATTGTAATTGTAGCACAATAGGCAGAACCTAGAAATATCCTAGATGCCCCTCAAAAGAAGAATGAATAAAGAAAATGTGACACATTTATACCATGGAGTATTACTAAGTTGTTGAAAACAATCACATCATGAAATTGACAGGTAAACGAATAGAACTAGAAAAAATCTTCCCGAGTGAGGTAACCCAACCCAGAAATACAAACACTGTATATACTAACTCGCAAGTGGATATTAGAGATGTAATGCAAAGAATAACAAGGCTACAATCCTCAGTCTCAGAGAAGTTAGGATGCAAGGGAGGGCCCTAATAGAGAAAAATGGATCGAGCTAGGAAGGGGAAATAGATGAGCTCTCCGGGGACGAGTGGTAGAGTGGAGGGTATGGGGGATGAGAACAGGAGGGAGCCAGATGGGCAAGTTGTGCGAGGGATGGACTACTTGAAGAGCAATGAAAGACATCTTAATAGATGAAGCCATTGTGGGGTTAGAGAGAAACCTGGTGCTAGGGAAATTCCCAGGAATCCACGGGGTGACCCCCGCTGAGACTCCTGCCAGTGGTGGAGAGAGTGCCTAAACTGGTCTTCTCCTGTAAACAGATTGGTGACTATCGTGATTGTCACTATAGAACCTTCATTCAGTAACTGATGGAAGCAGATGCAGAGATCCACAGACAAGCTCTGGCTAAGTTTAGGGAGTCCAGTCGAAGAAAGGGAAGAGGGTTTTATGTGCAAGGCAGGGTCGAGACCAAGACAGGGAATCCCACAGACAGCAGACCCAATCTCCTGGGACCTCATGGACTCTGGATCAACATACGGGAAATGTAGTATGGATTCTAATTGGAATTAATAATGAAAACACAGAGTCAGCTATGAGGGGTGAAAGCTGAAGGGTCAGAGAAGCAGAATGGGCAGTCAGAGCAGAGTTGTTACCTCTACCAATGCTCAGACCAAAAGGACAATCCTGTCCTCAGACTGAACTCAGACTGCTTCAGACTGCCCTGAATTCCTGTCTCCTCCTGCCTTATATTCCTCTCTCCACCCAGTCATGTCACTCCTGTCTCCACCTTCCTAGTGCCGGGACTGAAAAGGTGGGATCCCAAGTGCTGAGATCACCTTTGTGTGAGCTGTTTCTCTGTTAGAGAGAGTCATTCTCTTCTAGGACAGGGTGGCCTTCAACTAACAGAGATCCTTCCGCCTCTCTCTCCCAAGTCCTGGGATTAAAGGGTGTGCCACCACTCCCTGGCCTCTAGTGGCTTAGCTCTGTACTCTGATGTTCAGGCTTTATTTGTTAAGACACAAGCAAAATATCACTACCAGGGAGCCTGAATGGGACAGAGCTAAGCCCTCTCTCTGTATGTGGGCAACAGTTGTGTGACTTTGTCTGATTGTAGGATCCCTGGCATTGGGACCAGGATCTATCCCTGGTGCATGAGCTAGCTTTTTTGGAGCCCACTCCTTATGGGGAAATGCCTTGTTCAGGTTTGATGTAGGGGAAGGGCCTTGGTCCTGCCTCAACTTCATATGCCAGGCTTCCTTGACTCCGCATAGGAAGCCTTACACTTTCTGGGATGCCTATTGGGGGTTGGGGGTGGGACGTGGGAGGGAATATGAGGAGGTTAAGGAGGGGGAACTGTGGTGGGTATGTAAAATGAATAAAAAGTTTAAAATCTTAATGCAGATGGGAAGGACTTGGTGCTGCCCCAACATAACATTCCGACTTTGTTGACTCCCCATGGGAGTCCTTACCTATTGCTAGGTGTGAATGGGGCACGGATGCGGAGTAATTAAGGGAGTAAGAGGAGGGGTGGGAGGGAGAAATTTGGTTGGAATGAAAAATGAAATTTTTTTAAAAAATGGATTTTTTTTCCCTTCTCCCTTGCACTCACCACTGTGACTGGGGAGAGCTTGGGGGAGTGGGAGGGTGGAGATGGAGGAAGGGTGGATATAGGAGCAGGGAAGAAGATATCTACATTAAGGGAGCCTTTTTAGAGTTGGCAAGAGACTTGGCTCTAGAGGGGATCCCAGGTGTCCACAGGGATGTCCCCAGCTAGGTCCTTGGGCAGCAGAGGAAAGGGTGCCTGAACTGTCCTTGTCCCACTATCACACTGATGATTATCTCCAATATCACCATAGAATCTTTGTCCTGCGACAGATGGAGATAGAGACAGAGACCCTCATCAGAGCAATGGACTGAGCTTCCAAGGTCCAATTGAAGAGCAGAAGTAGGGAGAAGATGAGCAAGGAAGTCAGGACACTGAGGGGTTGGTCCACCCACTGAGACAGCGTGCCTGATCTAATGGGAGCTCACCAAATCCAGCTAAATGAGCCTGTGATCAAACCGTACTCTCTGAATGTGGCTGCCAAGGGGGGCAGACTGAGAAGCCATGATAATAGCACTGGGACCTGTTTCTACTGCATGTTCTGGCTTTTTGGGATCCTAGTCTATTTGGATGCACACCTTCCTAGGCCTGGATGGAGCAGGGAGGGCCATGCACTTCCCACAGGGCAGGGTAGCCTGCCCTCTCTTAAGGAGAGAGGTGGAGGGAGGAGAGGGAGTGGGGGAGCCAGAGGGGATTGAAAGAAGGGGAGGAAGTGTAATTTTTTAATGGAAAAATAAATTTAAAAATGAATTTTTTCAAAGGGAATTTGGAGAAATTTCACACTAATGACTTAACAAAACACCTGAAAGCTCTAGAAAAAAAGAATCAAAGTTACCTATGAGGAATAGATGGCAGGAAATAATCAAATTGAGGGCTGAAATCAATCAAGTAGAAAGAAAAAGAACACTACAAAGAATCAATGAAACGAAGAGTGAGTTCTTAAAAAAAAATTAACAAGATAGACAAACCCTCATCCTAACTAACCAAAATGCAGAGAGAATATCCAAATTAACAAAATCAGAAACAAAAAGAATGACATAAAAATAGACACTGAGGAAATTCAGTGAATCATTAGGTCATACTTTAAAACCCTGTACTCCATAAAATTGTAAAATCTGAAAGAAAAGGACAATTTTCAGGATAAGTACCACATACCAAAATTAAATAAGACCAGATAAACCATTTAAGGATATCTACAGCCCCTAAAGAAAGAGAATCAGCCATTGAAGGCCCCCGGCAAAAAAAAAGAAAAAGAGAGGGCTAGATGGTTTCAGCAAAGAAATCTACCAGAATTTTAAAGAAGAACTAATAACAATACTCCATAATTCGTTCCACATAATAGAAAGAGAAGGAACATTGTCAAATTCTTTTTATGAAGCTACAGCTACCCTAATACCCAAACCACACAAAGATGCAACAAAGAAAGAGTATACACAAATGTCCCTCATGAACTTTGATGCAAATATAATAAAATATTGGCAAGCAGAATCCAATCCAAGAACATCTGAAAAAAAACACATTCGCTGTGATCAAAGGGCTTCATCCCAGAGATGAAGGGATGGTTTCACAGATAAAAATCTCTCAAGGTTGTCCACCATATAAGAGAAGTAGATGGGGGGTAGGAAGTGGGAGAAGGGAAAAGAGGAGAGGAAGGAGCAGAAAATGTGGTTCTTATGTCAAATAAATGAAAAAAATTAATGAAATCCCCGCAAATAACAACTCATGTTGTGAAGAATATGGAGCAAGCAGAACTCTCCTCCATTGCTGGTGGGAGTGCACACTTCCACAATCACTATGGAAATCAATATGCCAGTTTGTCAAAAAATTGGAACTCAACCTACATCAAGAACTTGCTATAACACTCTTGAGCATACACCCAATGGATTCTTCTTCCTGCCTCAGGGAGACTTCCTCAACCATGTTCATTGCTGTTCTATTCATAATAGCCAGAAACTGGAAACAAGGTAGATGTCTGTCAAAAGAAGAATAGATAATAATAATAAGATACAATTACACAATGGCATATTACTCAGCTTTTTAGAGACATGAAATTGACAGACAAATGGGTAGATATAGAAGGAAAATCACCTGAGTGTGGAAACCCACACCCAGAAAAAGAAATATAGTAGGCTCACACTTAAAGTTGTAAATTATCCTTTAAGTAAATGATAACCTATGGAGGATGGTTGAACAAGTTTTCATTGCCACTATGAGGGAGACAGAGGGATCTCTGTGCATTCCAGGCCAGCCTAGCCTGCATAGTGAATTCAAGGACAGTCAGAGCTACATGATGAGATCTTCTCTCAGAAAAAAGGAAGGAAGGAAGGAAGGAAGGAAGGAAGGAAGGAAGGAAGGAAGGAAGGAAGGAAGGAAGGAAGGAAGGAAGGAAGGAAGGAAGGAAGGAAAAGAAAGAGAGAAAGAGAGAAAGGTAAATGATAACCAAGCAAGGATCCTTAGACCCAAAGGTTTGTTAAAAAGGAGTGGTCTTGGTGGGATTGCATGGATCTCTGGGAAAAAAAGAAATATAGATGTTAAAGGCAGACTGGGAGAAGATGGGGATGGTAATGGGGTGGAGAATTAGGTGGGGGTGATGTGGAGGAGGGAGAGAGTGTGAAGAGAGAAGGATGAAATTGAGGGCATTTGGGGATTGGTGTGGAAACCTAGTGCACTGAAAACTTTCGGGAATCTGTGAAGGTCATTCAAATGGGGACTCCAAGCAATGGCGGATGGATACGGAGTCTCAACTGGCCATTTTTGAAGCCAGCCAAAGTTTCCAGTGGTGGTACTGGTTTGCATTGAGTTCAGTTCTTGGCAAAGAGGGCATGATGGAAATCCTCAAACTAGACTGTTTCTAAGAAAAAGGGTTGCGCTCTGAAAACTGACAGTGGGGCCCCATTGCTGAGGACAATACCCACACAACTCAATGAACATGGAGAATCTGAAAGTGCTGCCTATAAGGAACTTACACCACTGTGTTCTAGTGTCTTTGGTGAGGGAAAGTACCTTTCAGGCTAAGGAAAGAGAAAGGTAGACACCAAGGCAGGCACTAAACCTCTGACCTACAATCCGTCCTACCTGCCAAATATCCAATGGTGGCACAAAAATGACCAAGTAGCCAATCAATGTCTGATTTATCGTCCTAAGGCCCACTACACGAGAAGGAACCCATAGCTGACACTACATGGCTAACCAAGAACGAGAAATGAGATAGTCCAGAGACCTAGGGTAAGACCAAACAACACTTCTCTTAAGAAAAAATCATTGAAATATTCCCTAATGATATTCTACTCTATTTATTGATCAGTGCCTTATCCAGTCACTAGAGGCTTCTTCCAACAGCACATGGGAACAGAAGCAGAGTTCCACAGCGAGATGTTATATGGAGAGAGAGAGAGCCTACATTAGAGGTCGCCACCAAAACTCTTCCACCAGAGCTCAGGAAATCCCATGGAAGAGGAGGTTAAAGAGTGTAGAACCAGAGGGGATGGAAGACACCAGCAGAAAATTAAGCAAGGTATATATGAGCTCACTGTGACTAGTGAGCCTGCACAAGGCTGACTGGAATCTATACTAGGTCTGTTGAATATATGTTACAGATATCCAGAAGGCTTAGTATTTATGTGGGACTCCTGACTGTGAGAACAAGGGGGTCTCTGAATCTTGGCTTACTGTTGGGACTCATCTCATGTCAGACTGCCATGTCCATCTTGGACATAGTAGATTTGTCTCTGTCCTAGTTTCTTTTGTTGTTTTCTTTTTAACTGTTTAAAGGCTGATCTTTTCTAATGAGAGACAAAAAAGAGTGCATCTGGAGGGGAGGGAAGGATTGGAGGAAATGGTAGGAGCAGAGGGAGGGAAAACCATAATCAAGATATATTATATGAGAAAGGAATTTATTTTCCACAAAACAAAAAACTGTGTAGATAAGGACGGTGGATAATTAGACACTGAATCAAGAAGATTTTTTTAAAAAGCCGTATTTCAATGTGTGTGTGTGTGTGTGTGTACACTTACGTGTAAGGGACTGGAGGCCATAAAAGGGCATGTGATTGTCTGGAGGTCATAGGTTCTTTGCATTTGTGGGGTGCCCCACGAGGCCTTCTGCAATTTATCCCCAGTCCTCTGCAAGAGTGGTACATGCTGCTGCCAAGTGCCAGGCCATGTGCATTTTACTATGCTCACAGCACTTCCTGGGCTCCTTTTGGATTTCTTCACTGTTACACAAGTCACTCTGTACATCCTCAGGATTAGCCTGAGAACAAGGGGGACGAGCTTTGTGAATGCAACATATGGAAGGCTGAAGGAACCATGATTGTGAAATCAGGCTCAGTATGAGTCTGAAAGGCTTTGGACCACAAAAGTGCAACCTGCTGGACAAATATTCACATCCTGTCAAGGAGTCATCTCTCCATTCTCTTCTACTTCATTGTCCAGATGTCACCCATGGAACATTCTCTCAAGCACAGTGCTGGAGCCTGGGCCAGTGGTAGTGTGTCTCTCACCAGCCCAGGTGCTTGCTAAAGGCAAGAAAATGGACCCTTCCTCATATGTGCAGCAAACACTCAGGATGCTGTAGACATCTTGTTGTATTTACTTAAAGGCCACATTGAGCTCCGAGGATGCACTGGGGAAGATGGAGAGATCCTAGCATGGATGCTCTTCAGAACAGGTCAGTCACAGCACCCTGTACCTGGAGCATACCAAAAACCCATTTAGGCACCCAGCAAAGGTAAGGCTGTATTCATGGGGGGATTTACATATGCCCTGACTTCTACATGTTTCTCAGCAAATTTGTGAAGGAAGGTGTTCATCATTGTAGGAAGGGGAAACACTAAGTGAGCTCTGTTTGGAGGGAGGTGAGAAAGTGGAGGGAGCCCAGGGACAGATGGACAAAAGACTTGTTGCGCAATAGGGAGATCTGCCAAAAAAAAAAAAAGGTGAGCAGGGAATCATGGGAGCACAACAAATGTGTCATTATAGACATCGTGTAAGGCTACCTCTAGGAAAAGGGGGCAACTGTGGGCAACCTGATGATGTATATATGGCATTTCTCATTCATGAGAATCCTGTTCCTAGACTATGGATATGTGAATATGGGAAAACTCAGAGACACGTTGCAATTACAACAGAAGAAGTGGAACTGAAACGCAGCTGAGTCCTGTTACTAGAAGGCTTGAACAAATTTTGGACAAACTTTGGCCCAAAGGAAAGTACTTGTTTCTTTCTTTTCTCAGACTCTGGACATCAAAATGGGACCAAATTTGTAAAATATAACTTGGAGTGGCGTAGTGCTGTAGAGGTTTCTAGAACAGAAAAAAAAAAAAACTCGCTCCTAACAGAAGTACAATATACTCTTACTGAGGGGGGTCATCAGGGTAAAAACAAGACGTCTTTATTTGGTAGGAGTGATAACCAATCTCACCACACAGGTGCCTGGAGGAGTACATTTTCTGAGGAACCCAGGAAAAATAGGACTTCTTCATTCACAGATTCGATATGAAAAAAATGTGTACCTAATGGCCTAGGGGAGGACAAAATCCTGGTGCCTAATTATGGGTCTCTTGGATCAGGAAGCTTGTCTGGAAAGGGAAAATGGCAGGGGAACCAGCATCCTAGCCATGCATTCTGCTCCCTCCTCTTCTGAAGAAAGACAGCAAGGGCTAGCTAGCCTGGGAAAAGGAGTGAGGCAAGAGCAGAGAGAGGGAGTTCTGAGGATACATGTCCCTTTGCCCTGAATGAACTGTCAATGTCCCCACAACACACTGTAACATATGGGCAGGTCCCAGCAAGAAGAAAACCAGCTCAGTACCCTGGGGACTCTAATGATCCTCCTTTATCTTTGCTTTCAGGTCTCAGCAATGGTCAGCATGGCCAGGGGCTGTCGACTGCAAATGGGAAGTTGTTTTTTGCACAAAGAGGCAAAGGGAACTCCTGAGCTCTGACTGGAGGTACACTGCTGTAATCTGGATTATTGGACTGAAAAGATTGTATGCCCCCGCCCCTGAGACTGACCATTTGATAAGAGAGTCCAGGAGTCATTAGGTATTAGTCTCTTAGTTGTTTAAATAAGATGCCACAAGACACTGGGTCACCTCAAAGAAGAGCCGAAGGACTGGAGAGGAACAGGAACAGGCTTTCCCTTTTATTTGGATCCGGTCTTTCTCTGTCTCATTGACATGTATGTTCTCCATGAATCCCATATATCATACAGAAGTGGTGGCTATGGATGAGGGTGTCAACTAATGCTCACAGAATAGAAGCGTTGGAGAAAGGGGCACACTCATCCATTGCTGGTGGGAATGCAAACTTGTGCAACCACTTTGGAAAGCAGTGTGGCGGTTTCTCAGGAAAGTTGGGTTCAACCTACCTCTCGACCCAGCAATACCACTATTGGGAATATACCCAAGAGATGCCCTAACATACAACAAAAGTATATGCTCAACTATGTTCATAGCAGCATTGTTTGTAATAGCCAGAACCTGGAAACAACCTAGATGCCCTTCAATGGAAGAATGGATGAAGAAAGTATGGAATATATACATATTAGAGTACTACTCAGCAGTAAAAAACAATGATTTCTTGAATTTTGCATACAAATGGACAGAAATTGAAAACACTATCCTGAGTGAGTTAAGCCGGACCCAAAAAGAAGAACATGGGATGTACTCACTCATATTTGGTTTCTAGCCATAAATAAAGGACATTGAGACTATAATTCGTGATTCTAGAGAAGCTAAATAAGAAGGTGAACCCAAAGAAAAACATATAAGCATCCTCCTGAATATTAACCGTCATCAGGCGATGAAAGAAGACAGAGACAGAGACCAACATTGGAGCACTGGACTGAAGTCTCACGATCCAAAGGAGGAGCAGAAGGAGAGAGAGCACGAGCAAGGAACTCAGGACTGCGAGGGGTGCACCCACACACTGAGGCAATGGGGATGTTCTACCGGGAACTCACCAAGGCCAGCTGGCCGGGGTCTGAAAAAGCATGGGACAAAACCGGTCTCGCTGAACATAACGGACAATGAGGACTACTGAGAACTGAAGAACAATGGCAATGGGTTCTTGATCCTATTGCACGTAATGGCTTTGTGGGAGCCTAGGTAGTTTGGATGCTCACCTTAATAGACCTGGATGGAGGTGGGTGGTCCTTGGACCTCCCACAGGGCAGGGAAACCTGCTTGCTCTTTGGGCTGAGGAGGGAGGAAGACTTGATTGGGGGAGGGGGGAATGGGAGGTGGTGGCGGGGAAGAGGCAGAAATCTTTAATAATTAAATTAATTAATTAATTAAAAAAAGAATAGAAGCGTTGTTCTCTGAGAAACAGCAAAAACTTGGTGCAATGAGTAGAGATGGGGTTGTGGGGAAAGATGGGAAGTTGACTATTGTATGCCTTCAGAAAGTACTTAATGTATATCTGTGTTCTTCCTGTGGATGCCCTATGTGAGCAGATATGTTTCTTTTCATGCCCGTGAGGAGGTGTGTATTGATTTGACTTCCACACACCCTTCAGGAATTGGCCACCTTGTTCTTTCTGTTGGACTGAAGCTCAAGATGAGCCTGGCTTTGTTGAACAGTGATCCCAATCGACACTCCCACCACTCTGCACCTCAGCAGAGCTAGGGTCCTGGGGGCAAGTCGCCATGCCTGGCTTTTCACAGTAAACTCAGGCATTCATGTTTGTGCCACAAGCACCAATGGTTAATGAGATAACTCCCCAGAGTCTTCTAAAGGCCATTTCACAGGAGTGGCTTAAGCCTGCCCAGGTTTTGTGTTTGCTGTCTGAACTGCTGGGAGTTCATATATGCAGATGCTCTTGGATGATCATGCACCCAAATAAATTCAGGCAGCACAAAGTGATCTGTAATGGCTTAAAAAGGAAAAGAAATGCAATAAACGTAGGGGAATGTGAAGGTGGATTTGAGAAGAGGTGGCGGTAAGTGAGAGGAATATGATGAAATCAATTGCATGAAAATCTCAAAGAAGTAATGATGAAAATTTTATAGGTTTTTAATAGTTTTTTTTTTCTCAGTGTCTTTCTCATTTCCATTCTCAACTAAGTCTGCTGTCACCCTGTCATATGTACGCCTACAAAGCAGTGAAGCTTTGCTGCTTGGGCTCTCAGACTCCAAAATCGTGACTGAAATGAACATTTGAATGAGGTATGCAGTGTAGTCATTCAGTATTAAAGTATCACTGGGAGCGAGTCTCTTCATCAAGAGATATTAACGACAGTGTGTTACCAGTCACAAGGTATTTCTCAAGTCCACAGGACAAAGCTTTCCTGTGATGCTCACTGAGCAGATGAATTCTAGAAAACACATGAAAATCTGAGAACGGAAAACAGCAGAGGATAAAGCAATGTATGCCCAAGCCCTTTGACATGAGTACAGTTCCATGTAGCCATGTAGTAGAAGGATGATTAGAGAAACCCGTGAAGTTCTCTAATATTCCCACATGTATGCCATGGCTTGTGCATGTGTGAACACGCACAAACACAGTCAGTCACACTTTTGAAATGCAAGAATAAAACCATGAAAATTGGAAATTATATTACGGAAAGCACATGGGTTCAGAAGACCCAGGAGAGACACCATCTCCAGGTGTCCAGGAGCCTAGGAATGGGAGTAACCCAGCTTGGACAGTGTTGCTTGCTCCACCCAATGCCTTTCCTCAGTCAAGTACTGAGGCAAGAAAGAAGAAAATGGGCCCAAAGCCTGAGAGAAACCCCAAGATCCACATGTTGGTGAGCCACCTCTTCCTATGCTGTGCAGAGGAACTTTAAAATGTGATGTTCCTTCTTGTATCCCTTCAGCTTACTAGACTGAATGAAAATGCATTCCATGTCCCTCCCAAGCAAGAGAGCTAGGCAAGACAGGAGATGTTGAGGTCCCTTGCTGCAAACCTATCATTACTCATTCTTCAAACTATCTGGAGGCAGCTACACATTCTGTGGCCAATGGGGACAAGTCTGCCTACAGATGAGCATGTGGCCAACTCTTTCAGAGGACTCCCTTCATTGCTGCTAGAAAAAGATGTCAATCAGGCCAGCAGCAGTGACATTTGGACAGTGAGGATATGAACTCAGAAAGCCAATCATATTACTAGAGGTGCATGGGTTTGGGAATTCACTGTCTGGCTAGAAGGGTGCCTTTGAAGGACTCAAATCAGCGTTTCTTTCTTGGTCCTTTCTCCTGGGATCTGAGTTTTTGGTCCATAATGCCCACATGGCCCTGAACACTGATGAATGTCTTCAGGAAGGAGAGTCGTTTCCCTCCAACAATTCCATCTGTATTACATTCGCGATCACACCAAAGCAAGGACACACCATGAGGTCTGCAGCTTGTGGAGCATTCTGACCAGCCCTTCCCTAACATCAACATTTTGATGTGATGGAAACTCAGATTAGTCTCAGTAAACCAGCAGTGCACAGAAATGTGGAAGGCCACCACTGAGAAAGTAAGCAAAGCTATATCCCTTTGAGGAAACTTTCGAATGACATCACCAACACCTATGGAGCTCCATCTGCCCAGTGGGCATTCGGGATGTGTCCTGTGCTGCAGGTACACAGCAGCATAGGGCCTACCATGAGAACTCACTAGAAATGGAGATGTTTGCATGGAAAGATTAGTGTCTGTAAGTATCTCAGCTAGGATTTTATAGCTGTGAAGAGACACCATGACCATGGCAAACCTTACCAAAACAAAAACAAAAAAAAAAAAAAACACATTAATTTGGCAATCTTACATGTCAGAAGTTAAATCCATTATTGTCAGGAGGAGGTAATGAGTGAGCCACTAGGCCTGGCTTGAGCTTCTCAAACCTGAAAGCCCACCACCAAGTGAAACGCTTCTTCCAACAAGGCCACACCTCCAAAAATGCCACTCTCTATAAGTCTATAGGAGCATTCTCATTCAGACCACCACAGTAGTTACAGAACCCATAGATAAGTCTTACACATGGCTGTTTCTCAACCAACAAGGTAGACATAGAGAATGGAGACAGGGCTGGGGGTAGTAGATCTCACCTTTAATTCCAGTATACAAGACATGGAGGCAGAGAAATCTTTGTGAAATTTCTTTCACTCTGGTCTACTTATGAATTCTGGGACAGCCATAACTACATTGTGTAGCTCAAAACAAAAACAAAATATAATAGAAACTGAAGGCAGAATGTCTGGGTTCCCCTACCCACCTGACTAACTTTCATGCCCTTTAAGCTTGTTCTGACTTCTCTTCTCTCAGAGCTTGATAATTCACATTTGGTCCCATGTACACTGTGATGGTTCCCACATGAAGTGTGCTCCTGTAGGGTTCACTAGCTCAGATATATGAATGAGGCAGGATTTGGCCCATGGTGCTGATCAGGCAGGATGAAATGCTACAGCTCAGGGGCATTCACCATGTTCTTGATCTATTCCTTGACAGGCAGCTGCATGGTGCCTCTTCATCCCAGACTTCACTTCCACCTGAGTCAGTTAGCTATGGGAATGGCAACCCATTTATTTTTTTCTGTTTTATCTGGATTTGGGGACACACCTTTAGCAGGCATTGTAATTCTCAAGCTACATGTTGGGACCCTGCTTGGAATCTATTGTTCAGGCTTTTGGGGTAAACTCTCAGGGCACATCTGTTAGTGATTTTACATGGAATGCAGCTATGCACACTGAAGACAATATTTACATGCATATATGTGTTCATGTGTGTATGCACATATGTATATATATAGTCAAACTCACTTAGAATTATATCATTGAAGTGAATATATGGTGTGTGAAATGTCACAATTCCCTCTGTTCTGTGCCCTACAATATAGATAGATGAGAGATGAGAGATAGATAGATAGATAATAGATAGATGATAGATAGATAGATAGATAGATAGATAGATAGATAGATAGATAGATAGATAGATAGATGAGAAATAGATAGATAGATAGATAGATAGATAGATAGATAGATAGATAGATAGACAAGACAGGTGCTGTACACAGTCTTGAGAATTTCATGGGTTCTAAGCGATGTTACATTTCACTGCTTCTGTGAATGTACCCAGAACATGCAACATTAAAAGGATAGCTGACACAGAAATCATAGAATCTGTCTAATGGTTAAATGGCCCCACAGGTGTTCACAGGTGTTCACAGGCCCTTCTCCTAGTTACCACCAAAAGGAGAGGGACTGCCCCATCTGCACACCCTCGCTGAAAATCCAAAAGTCGCTGTAGTTTGTGGCCAGAGCCTGTGTCTTTTTCCTCCATGTCTTTGCATCTCACAACAGGCTAAGACCCCTTCAGGAAGCTGCTAATGTTGAGAAAGCACTGAAATACTGAGCATGCTCCGCCACACTCTGGCTTTAGGGCTGCATCCTGTAGAATGAGGCTGTTCATGTGACAGTCTCCTTCTGCCCTGGCTCTTTCTCTCTCTCCAGGTAACCTAGGCAACCACACACTCCATCCTGTCAGAAAAATCTCTTTTTCTCGCAGGTTATTGATTTCCTCTGGCACAGTGGTTTCAGGATGAGATTTAAAAACTACACCTCTGCCACGACCTCCTGTCCAGAGTCCTCACAGGGCCTCAAGCTCAGTCATGACATTTGAGAACATGTCCTCCAACCTCTCTTGAGAGAAAATGAGAATGGTGGGGTAGGGAAAAATGTCTGTCTATGTTACAAGGGCTGGGAGAGGGTGGCACGACACAGACCTAATGGTAAATCATGTTGCATTGATGAAAGGTATTCCAGTCACATCACCATGACAACGGCAATCAAGGCATAATTAGAGTCTCTCTTGTAGCACCAGCGTTTAAAACATGCGTGAGGGTTTGACAGCAGAAGCACCACACACCTAAGATGCTGGAAAGTGCTCATGAAGATGCTGCCTGCTACCTTTTGAATGTGAGAAACACATCCTGATCTGATCATCCAGGAAACTGCCCACCAGAGAGGGTTAGGCAGGCAGGGGGAGCACACTGGTTCGGGGTGCCATTACTTGGGAAAGGGCTAGTATTATGTGAGGTAGAATGCAATTAATTAAAAGTTTAAGCTCCGGGCTGGGGAGCAAGGGGCTGGTAAAGTGTCTGGCACAAGGGCAAGAACTTCTGAGGTTGGATCCCTGAGCACTCACTCAAAAGGTAGCCAGCCTGGCGGGACACTCCCACAATCCTAGGGCTGATAGACAGAGAGAAGACGATTCCTGGGGCTGGCTACCTACCTGATCGAGCCACACTGGTGAGTTCTAGGATCCTACAAGACAACTGTCTCAGAACACAGGATGGAGAGCAATAGAGCAACACACCCAGAGCCAACCTCGGACCTCCACCCACACAGGGATGAGGGCCCACAGTAGCACACACGCACAGACAGTCATCCAGTGCACACATATAATTGTATGAAGGAGATAGAGACGATGAGTCAGTAGTCATGGTCAAGTGAGGGCACCAACAAGACTCGAATAACTGAGGGCAAAGTAAAGGGGGCTACCTGGTCCCCACAGAAGACCACCTCTAGGGGAAGCAAGGAGCATGGGTGCCGACTCCAGCGACCACTTAGATGACTCTGAAAGTCCTTGGCCAAGAACACAGTGTTGTAATCCATATAAGGCATGAACTTTTACAGGGTATGGGGCAGTGGGGCTGGCAGCTGAGCCTGGGCCCTCTTGTCAAAAGGTCGTGTATCCAGTTTGCCAAGAGAGTCACAGCACATACTGTAGTTGGTTGAAGTGAGTCACTGGAATCTCCAGGGAGGTGGATCTTAGGGCGAATGGTTCAATGACCTTTATCCTACTCTGTTACCGACTTTAAACTTTTACCATTGTGTATTCTAAAGAGCAGTATATGCTGATGCTGGATGCAGAGGGGAGACAGGAAGACCTCCAGGTAGATGAGGAATCAGGGAGGGGAAAATGTGACTGGAAGAAAACACAGCACCTACTACAGGACATCTACTGTGGAAAAGGCAAAACATGGCCGTTGCTGTGCCAAGGGGAGACATATTGAAAAGAAAGCAGGCAAACTGAACTATAATGACAATTTGGGTCATCACCTAGTCAGTCGGGGGTTGAGAAGATGTGTTACAAAATGCAGAATGTGAAGAAAAAAAAAAAAGTTGCACCCTGGGTTAGGGTGGAGACCACTACACAGTTTCTTCACCTCTCAAAGTCTCAGACAAAACCACATGGTGACATCCCAGTCCACATTAACAACAGGAGGCAGGCAGTCATTGAAGAGAACATGTTTACACATTTGGAACAGAGCATTTCAAGCTGTCCGGTACAAGCAGAACAGGACACCACAGACTTGAAAAGAGCAAATCAGTTCAATGTCAGGCAAGTGAAAATAACTTGTACACCCTGACACATCCCTCTGATCAGACAGAGATACAGGTGCCCTGTCCAGGGAGGGCAGGTCACAGGGCATGTGAGAAGGAAGGACAAACAGTAAAGCAAGTGACACATCTCACAGATTCTCTCCTTGTTTCCGAGTAGACAGCAGGCTCTGCCTCTCAGGGTTAAATGGCCAGGAACAAGATTTACCCTGCCAGGATGTCTTTTCCCTCAAAACTGCCAGGGCACCCCATAATGGCTGGTAGGGATGTGTTTTCAGGCCTCCAATAGCTTCCTCTACCATTCCAAAGCTACACACTGGTTGCTGCAGAGTGGTTGCTAGGCAGCAGCCTGGAGCAATGAGCAACATCCTCATTTGAATAATGCCACATTCACCTCACCCCACCTATGTAGCATATAGGCAGCTGAAAGGCTGATCCTCTGATCACATTCTGCCCTCCCAGATGTTCGCTTGGATCATCAGAGACTTTTAGCAACTAAGAAACACAGAGTGTACAGACCCCCAATAATAAGCTAATAACTAATAAACATAGAAACTGGCCACTGCTGGATCTTGACCAGTAACAGCAAACTTGAGGGCAAAGTGGCCTCCCCAGCTTCCATCCTATAACATGAGCATACGCAGGTCATGGATATTTATAGTGGCATTACTGGAAAAGTTGTGAAGTCAGTCCCCACACACATTCACCAGTTATCACCAAATTCTGGTGATAACAATATTGATCAGCAATGTCTAGCACTATGACGATTCCACCCGGACCCTCCTGCAGTATAATCCATACCCACTTCCCAGCCTGACCATGCTGACCCCAGCATGCACAGTTTAGCTTCTTGTCTCTTCTACATGAAACTATGCCTTTCCTGAACTGCCTGGGTGTCCTTCAATTATGTATTAATCAGATGAAGAGACATGTGTGGGGTGGGGTGTGATACACAGGTGTGCAATTCCAAATCAACATTACTAGAAATATAATTGAGTGAACACATTGGAAATTCTTCCAGCGATCCAGCATTTGGTATGGCTAAAAGGAAATCTCTCTTCTTTGTAGGTTCGCAGTACTGGATGTTCTATCCAATATAATGCATTAGGTACCTGCTTTAAGCTTGCATTCCCTTACGTCAAATTTTGAACGCTGCAAGGCAATGAGTCTCTCCTATCCAGAGCATGGATCTCATCATACCTATCATACCTGTAATTCCTTTTGTGGGGGCACTCAATAAACTGACATTAAGAAGGCATACAGAAGATATGCATCTGTCTTATATATACATATGTACATATATATAGATATATACACACACATGATGTTGGTTTTTTTAACAGGAAGGTGGGAGGCATTCTATTCCCAGGAAAATGAGTGACAACTTTTTGTATATGAATCACAACATGGAGATTCAGGGATCTCTGGTTCCCACTTTTCTTTTGTTCTTTTTTGTTTTGTTTTGTTTTTATTTTTCGAGACAGGGTTTCTCCGTAGCTTTTGGCTCCTGTCTTGGAACTAGCTCTTGTAGTCCAGGCTGGCCTCGAACTCACAGAGATCCGCCTGCCTCGGCCTCCCGAGTGCTGGGATTAAAGGCATGCCCTACCACCGCCCGGCTTCCCACTTTTCTTTTGTATAGGCTAACACACACCACAACACCAAAAAAGGCATGCTAAAAGACATAAGGAGGAAAGTTGAACCCTTTTCTAGGACAAATTCAGTCATAGCACAAGTGTTTGGACTCATCCAAGGCAACTGATTGCCTAGACCTCAGGAGAGTGCGGCCCCTGAGCTGGCCGTCAGCACTCTGTGCATCAGTTTTCATCTCCATCCTCTGGGAGCCAGCTCCTCAGCCTTCTTCCATCCTCTACTTGAGCATCCTCTGGAACATCTTCACGCTTTCCTGTTGTCTGTCCACCGGGAGCATCTGCTCTGGGTCCAGCTGCTGCCCAGTCCCCTCTGGCAGGGGGCTGGGTCTGCTGGCTCCCAGGCTGAGGGTGAGGCCATTGAGGCCCTGCACCAGCGTTTCCCAGGAGTGAGGGTTGGGGGCCGTGTTCCTCTCTCCACTCATCCCAGCATCATTTGGAACATGGTCCTGACATGGGAGCTGATTCTGAGCTTTTTCGCTTGAGGGAGAGCCTTTGACAGCCCTTTCAAGCAGGTAAGGTGCCATGTGATCCCGGTGCCAGCGTCTTGAGTGCCTCAGGAAGACTTTCTTCCTCTGAGGGAAGCCCTGCTTTTCCCAGTACTGCTGCCACAGGGCCTTCTTCTCACGGGCCTGCTGCTGGAGCAGCCCCTCTGACAGAGGAGCAGGGACAACAGAGCCAGAGCTACGGCGGAGGCTCAAGCCACTGAGGCCCAGACTTAGCTTTTCTGAGGAGGAAGGCTGAGAGCCTGCTGAGGCCTCTTGGGAGCTTGTCACAGTGGCCATGCGGGAGGACATGGAAATCGACATTGGATCCCATTTCTGCAGCGGATCCATGAGTGTCTAGAGTCGGAGGCCACACTGAGCCCTGGGTCCAGGAGGAAAAGTGAAGGTGGAGGCTTGTGGAATAACTAGGCGATAGCCAGGAGGAATGTGTGCAGCCAGGAAAATCCAGACTGTAACAAGAGGTGAGAAGAGAAGAAAGAGAGCCCGTGATTATTCATCCCATTTTGTCTGTCCCTCATCTTCGACATGAGGCCACCTCCCAAGCTTCTTCGGGGGGGGGGGGGTTACATGAGATGATACATGTCCAGAGAGCTAAGCACAGGGCATAGCACATCAACAGCAATACTGGCACGGCAGCTGGTACTCTATCAACTGAGAGCTCATGTGGAAGGTATGGACAACCACATTGATTTCTGCCTCACTTCCACCAGAACTACAAGGCAACCCTACTGCGATGAATAGACAATGATTGCCATAATTTATAGAGGTATTTACATGAATTTGAAAGGGCAAATTTTTTCTCTACTTATAAGGATATGAACCCTAAGACCTCACACTATCTCTCATCTTCACCCCACTAATCACTGTCTTACCATGCTGTCCTAGAACCCACTCAGTTCCATAACATGTACTGAGATCATGACCAAATTGCCCTGCTTATGAAGACAATGAAAGATTCTTGGCATGGGGATTTGATGGACTCTGGGATGGCTCTTTCCTGCGTTCCAACATCTGACAATTAGACATTAGACAATTGCCTAAAAGTGAACCTTGCCCACCATTGATTATCGACCTCAGGTGTCCTGATGTAGCACTCAGGGTCTACTTCAGCTCGATGATTTGAAAGTGATCTTTCCGTTACCTAGTCATACACTTCAAATGACCTGTGCTGACCATGGTCAACCTGGATTCTTGCACTCTGCAATTCCACAGGTTTTGTCCTTTAATTTGTATGTGCAAACTGCTTCCCATAAGGACATCTGATTGCTGCAAAGTGTACAGTTACACAAAAGAGTCTCCTCACCCAAGGGAAAAGCAAGGACATGAAATAAAGGAAGTAAAGCAAAACGGGTACTGGAAGAGTCTGGGCAAGTGTAGCATCAATGAAAGAGGGAAAGTTCTGGTTGGTCATTCCTAAGGGAAGACACAGGAGTGACAACTCTGCCTGGAGGTAGAGTTGACCGTGCTGTGTGCCCCATGATTGCAAGTCCTAGAATCATGGGACACAATCAGAGAACAGTGGAGGCTCACATAGGCACCTTCAGGAAGGCTCACTATGCTCCTATCCTCAGGCATGAGGAGACAACTGAGCAAAGACATTCTCCATACTTGTTAACCTGACTGGGAGGTGATCAAGTTAAGCTTGCTACTGGATAGAAATGAAGAAACTGCTTCTGAGAAGTAGATACTAAATTATGTCACTTAGCAGCACTGCTTACCCACTGCCATTGAATCTTCCAGCCTTCTGAGGACGAGATTCCCGAAATTCAAAGGCAGAGAGAGAGAAGTGAAGGGAAGAGAGGGTGGCAGGGAGAAGAGACTGGGAGAGAGACCATATGTATGCAAGAGAACTAGTCCCCGATTCTTCATCAATGTCATAAGGAAATATGCCACAGCTGCTTTCACCTCCTCTGGACTTGGTTTTTGCTCTTCCATGCGGTCATTGATGAAGGCCCCTGCACAGCCGCAGTCATTGTTCTTTCCACTCCACGTTCCTCTACTCATCCAAATCCAGACAGCAGTCAACATTACCGGAAGCATGTTTAGCGTAATGATACCTCATGCCAGACCATTGCCAGCACAATGGTTTTCAGGAATATGCCTTCCCTCTCAATGACCAATACCCTCCTCTCGAGATAGTCAGAAAGCTATGCATACATTTCTCATCCAACATATCTTTTCCTGGGTACTTCCTGGAGACAATGGTTTCATAGGAAACCAAGTTACTCCTTGTAATAGCCAAGGCCTGGATCCTTAGCTTTACTACAAGAAATTGGAGGAGGGAAGCCATTTCTGTGAGGGCTCCCAGGTGAAAGCTCATCTTGCCAAAGGCTACAGATGCCTCCATCCCTGCTGTGTGACCAGCTGCAGGTCATACTGGAGACCAAATTTCGGTTGAGGGTGCTCACATTTTGTCTTCTGCTCAGTAACTGATACTCACAGGGAACTTACAAGTACTTTAGGGTCTGAGATGTGAACTCATATGGATCTTTATTTTTCCAGGACAGCAACATACTTGGAGGTGTATGTGAAGATATGGATCCTTTATTTCTGGTAGGGCAAATTATTTGGGAGAGGGCAGGTATCACAGTCAAAAATAACAGTTTGGTGTTGGTCTTGATGAGTAGTCCAACTATGACCTGTCTTAAGATCACATCAAACAGAAGCCAAACCTACCCAGGTCAAGATTCCCAAGAAGGTAACAACCTTTGCATTGCCACTCACAGGAGGACTAGGAATCCTCTGGAGCAATGTAGAACACAGGGGTTGTGTTTGGATAATATTCCAGTACAAGAACCGTGTGGTTGAGGAATTTGAAGTGGGGAGCAGGGTGTTACAAGATCAGTCTAAAGTGGTAGCCACTTACACTGATCCATAAAGCAGACATTGTGGGACAAGGTCAAGGGTTTGGGCACTTAGCTTTATAGCAGTGGCTAGGTCACTGTGGCTGCTGAGAGCTCACCAGTTCCCTCACTAGATCCCTGCACTTGCACTGATACTTTGTACAAGTCATCACAACTGCATTCAAAGAATTATTTCTGTAGATATCCTCAATCCTACAGAGCATTCCAGACCTTAGAATGGGGGAATGATGCCCACAAAATTCTCTGTTCAGAACTCGATGGGACATCAGTACCCCATGATGGGGTTAGAAGTGATACCAAAGGCACAGGTGGAAATCAAATGATGGTAGAGGCAGGACAGACCCATGGGACAGCAGTGGAGCTGTCGTTTCATGGACAAATTCAGAGTTGAGGATTGAAGAGAGGACTTGTGGGATCCTGGGGTTGGGGTTGGATGAATGGAACCAGAGCACGCCAGAGCTGTATCACTCTGGGGCAGGAAGATCATGGTTGAAACTGGCAAGTTGGAGATGGTAGAGATCTGGTGGGAGGGGGTATTATCGATGTGGAAGAGAGAAGTTCTACGCCAACCAGGCACAGGCACATGTAGCCCCTTGGCATTGACATATATATCAGTTAGGGCCAAGGCATTGAATATCACTACTGAGAAGAGGGGATCACAGAAACATAGGCCTTGAGGAATGCCTGCCTCAGTGAATGTCAGGTTTAAGGGTTTGGCTAAACTAAGAAGAAAGAGGCAAAAGGAAAATAAATACAACTGGTGGCATAGCCACACCATCGTTTTAGGAGAGCAATGTGACAGCATTTTCTTATGTCATTCCTGTTGTGCCCTCAGTTCAGGAATCATGTCCTGATGCCAGAGTCACCCCAGCACTCTACCATCGAACAGTAGCTACCCTGTCCTGGAAGCTCAGTGCTGGTAGAGCAAGCACTGAGTGAGGTAAGTGGATTGCAGTGGCCCTGTGGTATTTGTGGGTATCCTTCACATAAAAGCAAAGGAGAGCAGGATAACTGCCCCAGCACCCACTGTACGTGCCTCGTTCTTAAAGCATCCTATGTCCTCAGGTAACTAGTTTACTAAACTTGTGCGTTCAGATCATAGAATCAAGCAATCCTTTAACCCATTTTAGGAATTTATTCTCTTTATTTTAAATTTTTATTTCAGGTATCACTTGTGGTATAGCTTGGCCAGAAACTCACCATGTAGCACAGAAGGGTCTCAAATTTATGGTCATCTTCCTGCTCTGACTCTCCTGGAATTAAAGGAATGGACAGTAAGCCCATTAACCATGTGTGAATGTCTGTCTTTCACACACATACACCCCTACTCACATGCGAGCCACATATGTACAGTGTTTGCCAGTTGGACTGCATCTCATTATACAACTAAGGCTGACCTCCAGGTCCTCATCCTTCTGCCTCCCAAGTTCCTGGAAGAGAGACTTGCTGTCCCCAATCCACTTATCTTTAAAACTTACCAAGTCATCAGGGTTTTTAAGCAGAAAACTGAGAACATGGTTTTCACACGTTGGGAAATAAACCCACATTATTCCCTAATGGGTTTTTTTTTTTTGCATAAATAACGTGTTTCTCAAAGGGGGCATTCTGTCTGAAGGGGAAAATCATGCCCATAGTACACTTGACTTGAGCACTCTTCTTCAAACTCTGATAAAAGATTTCAAAGATTGATCTCCAGGATTTCCACACAATGCACTCACAGATTTTCCCCTTGGAGGATCTTGGTGCCCGTCAGCCCACTGAAAATGACCCGGTCCTAGCAAATGGATCAAGCATGTCTCTCTCTCCAGTTTGAGAATGCTCAGCACTTATCTCCTATCACTGCCAGCATCAGTGGAATGCACCACAGCCCATTTGCGAAAGCTGGCTCCTCTGGCAGTGTCCCAGCTTCAGACTTTGTGGGGAGAACTGCATTATGAAGTGAGTTCAAGTTGAAGGTTAAATTGGACCAATGCCATTCTGTTTCATCTTCCCTGTGATGAGGCCCTCAGGCCCAAAGAGGTTCTCATTGTAGACATTCACTCTCTGTGTTTGACGTCTCTACATGCATGAACTCTGAAAAAATGCCCTGTAATCAGTCTGCAGCATTAGGCAAGCACATCTATTATACTTGGGCCAATCGTAGAGTGCTGCAGAGAATAGCCAGGGACCACCACGTGCCCACAACAGTTTCAAAGTAAAGACAGTCCTTTCATAACTGGATGCCGCCAGGCAATGAAAGACTGTTGTGCATTTGCTGAAGTGCACCCAAAGCCATACAGAGAGCTCTGAAATCACAAGGATGTGTCTCAAGTCAATATCAATCAGAATATGAAGGAGACTCAAGACTGAAGATGAGCTGTAGGAAGCTCATTGTACCCAGTCCTAAGAAACAGGAACACTACCGGGTCAAGCGTTGTTAAAGAGAGTGGCAAAGGTTATGATTGCAACCATTCAGTCTTATTTGGTGAGTAACTTACCAGCATGTTGTCCCTGAGTGTGACATTACAGCCTTGCACCTTGTCACTAGCAAGAAAGGAGACCCAGTCTGATCTCATACTTACAGTGACTCCTGAGAGATGTCTATGTAGGAAATACCTTCTATTCCAGTTACAGACTTTGGCTGGGTTTATATTTACTTGTGTATGTTTACTTTGGTCTGTCAATACAGGGTATTGGATCTAGGGCCTGCTACATAATAGATATATGTTACCACTCGGCTATATTTCCAGCCTTCTCCATTGATATTTTCTTTTGACTCAAAAGTCTGAGGACCCTATACAGGCTGTCCTTGAACTCAGTCTGTATCTCTGCCTTACAGCAGGTGATCCTACAGCCTCAGACACACGGCTAACTGGTATTACAGGCCTCCACCAAAAGGCCTTTGTATTCATTTGTATTTGAAGACAAGGACTTGGGCAAATTTCTTCTTCCAAGATAAGAATTGAACAGTACAGTTTCTCCCAGAGGGCCATTAGTTATCTGTGCTGGCTTTTTAGCTTCATTTAGCCTGTATGCTTCATGGCGTCTTGAAAATCGGCAACTAAGTTTTTTTGTCTGCAATAGGAAGTCTCAGGGTATGAAAATGCACTGACCACAGTGTGGGAAAGGGCAGCTCCTAAGGATTGTGACAGTATGGACCTCTCACAAAGGTCAAGAAGGCTTTCTGCACCTGGTACACATCAAACCTCTTAAGAAAACTTGAAGAAAAGCCAAAAGAACAAATGAGGAACTAAAACCTGACTGAGACATCCATCTTGGGAAGAATTCTGACTGTTCCCTCTCTAGTCATGGTTAATAAGGTTAACTATTTATTCTTTTGAGAAATCAACCTGGCCATAATCCCCAAGATTGGTCCCAAGCAGAACAGGATGAGAAATTAGTCATTAACCAAAGTAAGTTCCGAAATTTCCCTCACTTGGTGGGAACTCAAGAGATCTCAGGACACATCCCTCACAGGATATGGGAAAAACGATGATGATGCAGAGAACGGCACAGGAGTTCACCAAATCCTTCAAATGTTAGGGCTTGCTGGAAACCTCAGAGTGACCTTGCATCAGTCTGTCCTGTGCTGTGGTCAAGTAGACAGAAAAAGGCTCTCCAGAGGGAATGATCTACTGGTTGTGTTGATCTGCAGCAGGGACCACGAGCAAGCAAGAAAGGACAAGAGGACTGTGATATCACGCAGGTGACTGATATGTGTCTCAAGTGCAGAACCACAAAGGGAAACCAGGGTCTTCTGACAGTGGCCCAACGGAGGAACCTCACAATTATGGAGGCGATATGAAATCTGGGAGGAATACATAAGCAAATCCTCTGATCATTAGGAATTGCCCAGAGGTCATTCCATGGGTACAAACATGGCCACCAGAGAGTTTATCCCTCGAACTCCTTCTGGTTTAACTTCAGAAAAATGTCTATCTGGTCTATGGCAATGAATACCCAAGGTCATCGTGGCTAGAGATGATGAAAGGATCCGTGCATCGAGCAGTAGTCACGAATGAAAATCCATCAGGAAAATGTGGGTTTCAGGACAAAGCTCTTAATGTAGAGATGGAGAGAGTAAAGTCAAGGAGAGAGAGAGAGAGAGACAGAGACAGAGACAGAGACAGAGACAGAGAGAGAGATCGCAGAGAGTGAGGAGGGGACAGAGAAGCAGAGAGGTGGAAGGGAGAAAGAGAGAGAGATACTGTTCCTTGGTCTCAGGTCCACTTAATATGGTCATCATGGCATCAGCAGACTTAAATACTGTCGAGTTTCACAATGTAATGAGTGGACAGCACCAGAAGCTTCTAGAATCAACCAGCCTTCCCCAAAACAGCCCGTTTGCATTAGTGCAAAGGGAGCTTGTATTACGTTGAAGAGACCTGGTTTTCAACGCTGGAATTTTCTCTCCAGTTGTGTGTCTTATGCTGCTCATGGACTCCTGTCACATTCTTCAGGACCTGATTGCACAGGTGGATGACTCGGCAGCAAGTTTTCCGCCCTGCCTGTGACTTGTAGTCTCAACCTACATCGGTTTCCAGGACCTCACTGGAGTTGGAGCCTATTCTGGGTTGTTCCAAAGGTCAGTTAGGTCCTTACTCTCTGAACACATCCATATAGCCCCTGGTGAAACACTCTTCCCTTTTGTAGGTACAAGACTTCGGTAGAAAAGGGTCACTTCTCTCCATTGCCAGTCTTAGAAATTACTTTACATTACAGGAAGGATGGTTGTGGAGGGCAGGCTTACACCATTTCAATAAAGTCTCGGGAGCTGTTAGGACATAGGCTGGTGATAAACAGCTAAATAACTTGCAAAAGACAGTAAGGGGATGGCACAATGTATTTACCAGGACAAGAGATTCAGACTCTTGGAGGAGGCAGATTTGCAGGAGTTAGGTTCCAGCTAGAGGTACACAGTCATTCCAGTTCAGGCTAGGTCACATAGGGAGAGCCTGACTTTACAAACAAATACAAACAAATGTTTAAGAAAGGCCAGACGTGATGGCACAAGCAATCCATCCTAGTAAACAGGAGGCAGAAGCAAGATGACCTGCTTGGCTTCCAGGCCAGCCTGGTATACACAGAGTTCTGGGCCAGTTCTGGTCAAATGTGAGATGAGAGAATTTTTCAAGAGGGCCGAGAACTACTTCCTGGAGTCTGTTCTCTTTCCATCACGTGACTGTGAGGGATGGTACCCAGATTGTCAGGCTAAGTGAAAAGCACCTTCCCCCAAGATATCTCGCATGCATGAATGATAGTAGTTCAAACCCAGGTGGCAGCCTGCTATAGATTTCATCCTGCACGACTCTCCTTAGGTGCTCCTGAATTGTGCGCATGCATGCAGTTTTAGACTGCAGATTCCTTCTCCACTTTATTATTTGGCCTTTGTGCCTCACTCTTAAGGAGAAATTGCTAACTGAGTGTCTGTTCACTGTTCCCTGCCAAGAACACTAACATCTTCTCCTAAAGACCTGCTTCCCCCACTTGGGAAACATTAGCCATAACACATGTCCTTTGCGTGGCATCTAATTCCCTTCATAAAGAGCTTCCTTAACAAACAGACCAAAACTCTTCTCCATAAATGTGAAAACTGTGTAACCCTCACAGCTACAGGGCAGATGGAATTGATGCCTTCTGGTTCCTTGATCACTGAACCGATCATTGAGAAAGCATGGGCATTAAAGAAGGGAGTTCCTTCACAGGCTGGTTGGCTGCTTCATATGACTATTCGTGGGGACAGGTCCATCAGTAAGTGCCATTGTCTGTTTCTTGTAATGGCACCTCAGTTCACTCATCATAAGCCGCATTAATTGTGCTGATGGTTTTACCATTCCTGGGGTCTGCCACAGGCTGGGCAGGCACTGTTCCACTGGCCCACCCCGCCCCAAACAACTGCACTGATTTTGACGGTGTGAGATGCCCTCATCCGCGTGAAAGACTTGTTATACAAGGAACAGTCATCCCACCCAGCTTTCCAACAGCTCTTTAGTCAGAAATTGTGTGCAGTAGCTTAGACTTTATCAACATTACACATCATGGATGGAACAGTAAGGAACAACACACAAGCAGTTCATATCTAGATTTTGCACTTAATCTCTGACAGAATTACAAGTGCTCTCCACAAAGTCTGACGGGAACACAAGGGGGCATTAAGGGAAGAAGCCTTCTCACTCGGAATGTGGAGTGCAGTTACCAGACCCAGGCTTCACGTCCACAACTACAGAGGCTGACATTTGCGCCATTATAGGTAGAAAATCTCCCTTCTGAGGAGCTGCCCTGCCATTCATTTCAGAATGAGAACAAGCCCCACTCTCCCTCTAATCGATGCTCATTACCGCTTTGGTGTTGGCTTATTTGCTGCTGTTGTTTGTTCTTTCATGTTTTAATGAAGTACATATTCTTTTATGGGTCACTTAGCTTCTCATAAGGAGGGGTCACATTGTACAAGGACATTTAACCTGGAGACCCTAAATAAGTAACTTGGAACCCAACCTGAATGGGACAAACAAGCCATTCAGTATCAGGAGAAATCCTCATGCTGCTATTTGAACATGAATTGGACACCAGACTTGACAGAAAACATATCAAACTGTCACGAATGACCCTCTGAAATCACAGTGGTGGAGCAAAACAGCAAAAGAGTACAAATGCCCATTGACTCTTACTGAAAATACAGACAAAAGCCAAGACTGCTTTGTGTGAATGTCATTGCTTTTTATAAAGAAGGGAGGAGGAGCACCCAGGTCATCACGTCGGTGATTGTCCTCTCTGCTGTAGGCTGTAGAAATGGGCCTCCTTCAAGATCTGGTTAATGTGGGAGTAAGGACCTTGGCCTTGGCACAGTGCATAGTCCTCGTGTGAGAACTCGGGGATATTGGAGTAAAGTTCAGCAATGTTCTGGTTTAAGCTGCTTTCTGGTACACTTCCACGTACTGGGTTATTGATGCTGCTGTGGTTTCTTTCATTAGCACTGCTTGACGACTGGAAGGAGAAAGACAGAAGGAGGATGGCTATTATGATACTGTCATCATTTCCTGTTCAGCTTGAAGAATACTGGCATCATGCTCTACAAAAGGCTCCACAGTCTATGAAGTGCAAACACGTGGGTAGCTCCTTCCCACCTGACAGCAGCGCTATCGCTCAAACTGGGGTTAATGGCACCCATTTGACAGAACAAGAAAGAGATGTTTTACAACCCAAAGGCGAGTCTTTGGGAATGTTGTGGAGAGGGTTCAAACACAGGTTTTCTCCCTCTAAAACCCTTCATATATCCACTGACCCTATGGCACCATGCATTTGAATTACCTGAACCAGGGAAGAAGCTCCCAACAGCCAGGACAAAGCAGCAATCAATGCTGCAGAGTGTGATAGGGATAAATGAGTAAAATGGAATGCAAGCCCAAGTACCAATGTGGCAAAGAAATGACGGGGAAAGCTCTACTTACACAGACATGCACATGTGCGCATGTGTATACATACCAATAACAGGATCTTTCCATACCTATCCCCGAGAGTGGACATATATGCGCGTCCTATGACTTCAAGTAGGCTCCAATTGTATTTTGAAATGATTTTGATATTTGTTAGTGACAACTGTAGGCCATCAGCCAGCATTTCTGGTGATTAACACCGACTATTCCCCAATCGTGCTTTTAGTATAGTTTGCATATAGTGAGTTTGCTCTCAATATTGTCTTTCCTGATGTAGCTGCACTCTCTGTCATATTGGTGATATCATGTGGGATCCCACCCAAAGAGCCATATTCTGGGGTTCTGTAGACTAGGGATATAACTCAGTGGCATAGTGCTTTTCTCACATGCATGGGACCTTGGGGTTCATCTCCTTGGGTACAGGAACAAACATTTGGCACACACTAATGAAGTTCTTCCCTCTAATCTTAAGACTATCAAAGGAAGAGGAGATGATCACAATGACCCTTATGTGATCAGAAATGTTGAACACTATTGGTATCCTATGTCTTATAAGGTCATCTTTCCCCATGACAGCTGTAATAATGACAGAAACCAAGATGTGCCATCATTTTCCGGGCATGTGGAACTGCTCACCCACTATATCACCTACAGGTATCCAATGAGTATTTATGCAATGAGATTCACGCACTCAAAGACGGTACATGAGAGAAACAGAAGTCAGATGCATCTGTGGGTGAGGAACAATCAAATATCTTTGGGTAAAAACACCCAGTACACACTCTGGTTTCTCTGAGGTAGATTTCCTTTGTTGGTTGTTTCATGTGTTTTTTTTTTTTAATGGGAAGCAGGGTAATCATCACAAATGGAAGCATTTTGCTTTGGACTCAGTGTCAGGAAGATGATAGTATCATATGAAGATTGCATATATTACACTGAGGTGCCCTGGGGTATGGTGACAACAATGGAGAGCTTGCCTAGCACACAGAATGCACTGGGTTTGAGCCCAGATCAGCATTACATGTGCTGAGCAGTACTCCTGTAGAACCAGGTGGACTGTGGAGGATTTAAATGCTAAGGCTATGATCATCTTTAGTAACATGGGCAAGTTGTGGTTTACCTGAGTTACCTGAGACCCTGCCTGTGAGAACTCACAGGAAACCTCTCAGTTTCTAATTTCTAGCTGGCTTATAAAATTTTTACATCAGTTGTATAGTGGCATCACTGTTACAGTAATATTAATTATACAACTTGAGCAAAATGGATATTAACTACCAGAAACCAGTAAAGAATTTTTATAAGGGAAGTAACTGCCAGGGCGGATGAGCACACACCTGTAATACCAGGACTTCTGAGGCTGAAGAAGGAGGATCTAGAGGACAGTCTAGACTACATATGAGCTCCAGGATAGCCCCAGCTATCTATCAAGAAGCTACCAAAACAAAAACCCAGACAAATCGACAGGCAAACACACAAGAACAAAGAAAGAATGAAAAAAAGATTGTAAAAAAAAAAATTCAACTAATCTAAATGATACATCATCTATTAATAGTCTTCAGACAATATCAGTTGTGCTTTTGCTAAAAAGAATGATATTCTTGATATCTTATGGGACGTCTATATTTCCCAAGTCCTTTGAAAACAAAGTGTAGTTAATAAATGTCAACACTACGTATTGGTTGGAAAAATACTCATGTTGTCTTAGTTATTTTCTATTATTATGAAGAAACCATGACCAAGACAACTTACAAAAGAAAAACATACAGTTTCAGAGGTCATTAAGCACCCATAACCACCATGGGGGTGGGGTACACGGCAGCAGGAAGGCGAACATGGTGCTGGAACAAGTGCTGAGAGCTTTACAAACAACCAGGAGGAAGGGAAGAAGAGAGGGAGGGAAGGAAGTAAGGATGTAGGGAAAGAGAAGACAGACAGAGAGATAGGAAGGCCATGTCATGGGGCTTGAAAGCTCAAAGCCCACCCACATAGTGACATACGTCCTAATCATTCCCAAGTGGATTTAGAACTGAAGATTGAGCACATAAATAAATGAGCTTATTCAGGCCATTCTTACTCAAACCGCCACATACTCATACAGTTTGAGATGGGAAACGATGGTTTCTACTTTTGTGATATCTTCACTTTCCATCTAATCTACATCAAGTGATTCATAGGCAAAACAAAGATTCACTTTGTCAGTAAATGAATAACAGAAAGGATACTTATGAAAAATCAGGAGAAGAAGATCTCACCATTTAAAATTTCCAAAGGTTCTAGACGCATGGGCACAGGCAATGTTATACTTTGTTGAAGACCTTAATAAAATCTGCATGTTTTCCTCAGAGTCAAAGAAACAGTGTGGTCAGCAGAGATCTGGTACAGTTCTGTTTGAGGACAGGACAGAGAATTGCCTGTGTGGGTTTCTTATTTACCAGGTAGCTCAGAAGCCTACTCAACTAGGTGGTATTTGGGAGAGAATGCTGGGTAAACACAGGCCTTTGCAATGCCCAATCTATCCAAACACATGCTTGTGGATTTACTACTGGAACAGGAATCTCATCTTGTCCCCAGAGGCCCCTGAGCCGGAGCTGACCTGAAAGTCTCTTTCATGAGATCTGTACTTCATGGGGACAAACTTCCAAAAGAGGGAAGCAGCCAGCAGTCCTAATCAGCCATGATGTCTGTGAACCACAACAACCATCACGATAAGATAACCTTAAGGGTGTGGTAGTGGCACATGCACTGTTGGTGACCTATGGATTCTCAATCTTCAGTCCTGCTCAGGAGGAGGGAAATCATATCTGATACAGGACACCTAGGGATAGATATAGTATAGGAATCTGCAGAAGCAGTAACTGCCCCTCTAAGAAAACATCATAATCCCTAACTACACTGCAAATATCTAGCCTTATACCTAGACAGATGTGCAGTCCTCATGCAGCATCATGGAAACGTCTTCTTCCAACAGAGACCACTGAAGAGAGCCACAACTAATGAAAATGCAGCACCGTGGAGCCCAGTCCCAACAGACACAAGGAAGAGAGTGGAAGAGGGAAAGTGTCTCCTAGGAATGTCAGAAGCTACACCCATGGTCTACACCCATGGTCTCACTAACGTGATGGCCTAAGAGTGAACTGAAGAACAACCACCACAGACATGCCAAGGTGGCCAGGGAATGCCCAGCACACCTCAGTGCTACGAAAAGGAAAAATGAAAACAAACCTATAGGCAACAAAGGGACACTGGTAGTGGGAGAAAAAAGCCCTCAATTTGAATATCCGATACCAAATGGCCACTCCAGAAGCCATGCAGAAAATAATATTATAGGAGTCTCTCTGTGGGAGTGTGTGTTTCTGTATGTGTGTGTGCACGTATGTGTGTTTTCAATAAAAATAAATAAACGTCAAAATTTGATATGGAGCAAAAACGAGCAGTATATGAAAAGATTTCCAAGGATAAAGGAAGGTTGAAAGGAGGTAAGTATATTAGAATCTTAAAAATAAAATGACTGGAAGATGAAAGCCACCTGCTCTAGGCAGTGCAGTATGGGAGGAATCCTCACAGACAGAGTGTAACCACTGGGGAGAAACAGAGCTCAAGACTGGTGAGGATGATTTGGAGGACAGACAGATGCTAATAAGATGTGGGGTTGTTGCCCCTAGGGGGAATCTCCAGCCATGAAATGTGCAGGAGCAGACATGGCAGGAACATGAGGAGACCTTGGGTGTCCCGCTAAGAACTCTATTGAGCTGCACAGACAGATGCTCTCGTGGATGTATGGGAAAGGAGGACAAATATGACAGAGGACACCCACAAAGTTGTGGAAAGTATCCAGAAACAGGCCACACAGGTCTTGGTGATATTGACAGAAATACAAAACAATGTTCGGTGACACCCAGAGAGTGAAGGGCAAACAGTCGCTGAGAACAGTGCACACACACACACACACACACACACACACACACACAAACTTCCCGACCACTGCAGACATCACCTGGCAATTTTTATATTCCCACGTTTGAGCTTAGCATGCTCCCCAGATTGAGTTCTCCAGTGTAAACTAAGGCAAAGGAAGGGGCAGCTGCAGACAGTAAGGTGCAGTGAGCAGCTTTAGGAAAAGAACTGGCAAACAGGAGTTGGTGGGAATGCAGACAGCAGCTGGGAATCAAAGGTGAGGAGGAAGGCAGCACCTGGAAGAAGTATGTCAAGTCTCCAGTGGGTGGAGAGAGAGCCTCCATTGGTAGTGACACAAATCCTGGGGAAATGGAAACAGAAGCAATAAGGAAGAAAGTTATCCTGAAGTATCACCCCAAATACTGAGTGGAAATTCATGAATATGCATGATATAGAACCGGTAATGCTTCCTCAGGTAAAAAGCAAGTGAATTCAGCATTTTTTGATCTTCAACTCTGGCTTTTCATCCAATTCTGTTCGTATATACCTCAGAGATACTCGTTTCTGAATCCCCAACAGTGTAATGAAATTCACCCTTAATATCCGCTGCACCCCAGGAATTACATGATGTTGTTTGCTAACCAAAACTGACAAGCCCTAAAAGGCCCAATGAAGACTTTAGACTATGAACTCCCAAAAGCTCCTCACATTTACAAGGGCAGACCCTGCTTTAACTGATCCCACCAAACACTGCACACACACTCTTGAGTCAGAGGGCACCCAAGAAAGCAGGCTGTTGGATTACTACCACTTTGCAAATGAACAAGGGAATGAATAGCATTCATATGGAAAATTCTGTGTGCAGGGAAAGGGCCTAATTCAGGCTATCTGAAGACAGGAAGGTAAAATTGGGCCAGACATTGAATTCTAATCCTCAATGTAACTGAAAAATTCTACCTGTGATACAAGTCATATAGCCTCTTCTGTGTGAAAGGAGTGAGTGGAGCTTGAACAAGGCAAACAAAAGATGACTAGGAAGCCTCATATGTAGAACACATGCTTATCGTCAATCGACAACTCAAGAGTCTAAGGTGAACTTGCATATGAGAATGCTCCCCATACTTTGGCATGCTCCATGGTCAAGGGTTCTTAAAACGTCTACAAGTGATGAGGCCACTTTAGCACAGCTCCCTCACACCCATACACACCCTTCCAATGAATGTAGCTTCTAAGATCACTTCAGAAGGCACCCTGTTTGCTTAGGTTTCACAGCAAAACTAAGGACATTTCTTCACCTCAGTGAAAGACTCAGAACCCTCTCATGTTTCCCTCATGATGTTCTGTCTTCCGCATCGTACAAGGGAGTCAAGAGTGAGGTACATGGGCCCCTATTTCATTTCTGTTGCTGTGATAAAACACACTGACCAAAAGCTACTCTGGAATGAAAGTTTGCTTTGGCTTACAGATCCGGGGTTTCATCCCTTATTGCGGGAAATCAATGCAGGAACTTGAAAAGCATCTCACCTTCAGTCAAGAGCAGAGAAAGACTAAGCACAGGGATCCTTGCTTGCTTGATCTCTTGCTTACAGCTGGCTTTCCTCTTC